>NW_026111511.1:300000-548830 GCF_024679095.1 Eriocheir sinensis | reverse complement strand
TAGAAGAAGAGCAGGAAACAAATCTTGAAATAAACACAGGGGACTATGTGCTAGTAAAGTTTCTTGCAAAAAAGCAGAATTTTCATTATGTTGGCAAAGTGTGTGGTCCGGGTATCAGTAGAGACACAGTCGAGATTGAGTATTTCAGACGGGTGTGTGAGTCTGGTAATGATTTTTTCATGTTTAAGACACCTGACATTCCAGATTTATTTGTCACTGATAAAGATGCCATTGTGAAGAGGCTGCCATTGCCAACAATTGTTAAGGGCAAAGTAGTTTTCAATAAATCGGAGTTTGGTGATCTTCTTGTCAGGTAGAGAGGTATGTTTGCCTGCTGATGAACACACAAAATTTATGTTTAAAGGTTTTATTTTTCTTATAAGACCGCACAAGACGTGTGGTAGCATATACAGTTCATGAATGTTTATGTGGGGTAGGCGGTGGCGTAGGTGGTAACGTACTGGGCCCACGTGCACCGCGTGATGGACGACGCGCGTTCGAATCCCCACGCTACCACTCGGATTTTTCAGTCACCGCCGAGTGGCTTAAAACTACCCACATGCTGTCCTGAAGACCACCCATCAACCCGGACTCTAGAGGAAGCCGTCCAAGCGAATCAAGAACGAGTTCCGGGGGGCAGCATGAGCCAATGCAAGATGGCGCCACTATAAACACTCGCCTGCGCCAGAACGGGCTGGGCCGACCATCAGGCCCCACCTGGAAGAAGCCTTGGGCCGACCATCAGGCCCCACCGGGAAGATGTCTACCGGCGCAAAAGGCAACAACGTAAAAAAAAAAAAAAAAAAAAAATGTTAGTATCGTTATCTCATGATTTAACATGCGTTGGCCCATTTAGACAAAATGATGGGGCAAATGGGCCACCATATATTTTCCAATGTCACACCATTAATTTTGGGAGAAATACAGTTTATGTTTTATCGCTGAAAGTGTCAGCACAGGTGTCCAAATTGAAGAAATAAAAGTTTCATTTCCTTTACATCTGTGTTTGCAATAACCTAAAAACTCCAAAAAGTGTGGCCCGATTACCCCACTCTACATATATATAGATATATATATATATATATATATATATATATATATATATATATATATATTATATATATATATATATATATATATATATATATATATATATATATATATATATATATATATATATATATATATATATATATATATATATATATATATATATATATATATATATATATATATATATATATATATATATATATATATATATATATATATATATATATATATATATATATATATATATATATATATATAGATATATATGTATATATATATATATATATATATATATATATATATATATATATATATATATATATATATATATATATTCAAATTTAGTTGATGTTATGTTTATTGTGTATATCTATGTTCATGCAAATTTATCTAGTGTTGTGTATTTTTGTAGATAGTTTTATATAAATTGTCGATATTTTATGTGTATTTTGTATATTTATTTTCTACAAATACACATTTTTTTATTGGTATTTTGTTTATTTATTTTGATACGAATTTACATTATTTTATGTGTATTTTGTGTACATTTTTTTATACGTGTTTACTTCATTTTATGTGTATTTTGTATATATTTTTTTATAGAAATCTACGTTATTTTATGTGTATTCGTATATATATTTTGAAACAAATTTTACATTGTTTTATATGTATTTTGCATATCAATATATATTTACCTTATTGTATGTGCATTTTGTATATTTATTTTAATACAAATTTTATTTTTTTATGTCTTTTGGCATATATATTAAAAAAATGCGTTATTTTATGGATATTTTGCTCCTTTATTTTCATACAAATTTACATTATTTTATTAATATTCTGTGTATTTATTTTGTTACGATTTTACATTATTCTATTTGGGTTTTGTATATATTTTTTTATAAATATTTACATTACTTAATGTGTATTTTGTATATATATTTTATACAAATTTACTTTATTTTAAGTGTATTTGTTTATATATTTTCATTCAAATTTACATTATTTTATGTATATTTTGTAAATGTATTTCAATACAAATTTACCAAATTTTTTGTGTATTTTGTATACTTATTTTCAAACAAATTTAAATTATTTTTGTGTTTTTTTGTATATAGTTTTATACAAATTTACGTTATTTTATGTGTATTTTGTATATCTATTTTCATACAAATACAAATTCCTTTATTGATTTTTTGTTTATTTATTTTGACACTAATTTATATTATTTAATGTCTATTTTGTATATATATTTTTATACGTATTTACAGCATCTCAAGTGTATTTTGTATATATATTTCTATAGAAATCTGCGTTATTTTATGTGTATTCGTAATATATTTTGAAACAAATTTACATTGTTTTATGTGTATTTTGCATTTTTTTTTAATAAAAATTCACCTTATTGTATGTGCATTTTGTATATTAATTTTACTACAAATTTAATTTTTGAATGTGTATTTATGTATATGTATTTTTATAAAAATATGCTTTATTTTATTGGTATTTTGCATCTTTATTTTCATACAAATTTACATCATTTTATTGATATTTTGTGTATTTATTTTGATACGATTTTACATTATTTTCTATGTGTATTTTGTACATATATTTAATACAAATGTACGTTATTTTATGTGTATTTGTTTTCATTTCATACAAATTTTCATTATTTTATGTGTATTTTGTACATGTACAAATTTGTTCAAATTTAACTAATTATATGTGTATTTTGTATGTCAATTTTCATAAAAAAATATATTAATTTTGTTTTGTTTTTGTATATATTTTTATACAAATTTTGTTATTTTATGTGTATTTTGTATATTTATTTTCCTACAAATATACGTTCTTTAACGGAATTTTGTTAGTTTATTTTGATACGAATTTACATTATTTTAGGTGTATTTAGTATATATATTTTTATACTATTTACATCATTTTATATGTATCTTGTATGTATATTTTCATAGAAATTTACTCTATTTTATGTGTATTCGTATATATATTTTGATACAAATTTACATTATTGATGTGTATTTTGCATATGTATTTCAATACAAATTTACTTTATTGTAGATGCATTTTGTATATTTATTTCAATACAAATTTAATTATTTCATGTGTATTTTTGTATATATATTTTTATGCATATATGCGTTATTATATGGGTATTTTGCATCTTTATATTCATACAAATTTAAATTATTTTATTGATATTCTGTTTATTTATTTTGATACGATTTAACATTATTCTATGTGTATTTTGTATAACTATTTTTATACATATTTACATTATTTAATGTATATTTTCTATATATATTTTATCCAAATTTACGTTATTTTATGTGTATTTGTTTATATATTTTCATACAAATTTACATTATTTTATGTGTATTTTGTATATGTATTTAAATACAAATTTGCCTAACTTTATGTGTATTTTGCATATCTATTTAGGTGTATTTTGTATATGTTTTCTCATAAAAATTTACATTATTTTATTGGTATTTTGTTTATTTATTTTGATACGAATTACATGATTATATATGTATTTTGTATATATTTTTTTATATTAATTACATTATTTAATGTGTATTTTGTTTATATATTTTTATATAAGATTTACGTAATTATATGTGTATTTGTAAAAATATTTTGATACAAATTTACTTTATTTTATGTATTTTGTACATATATTTCAATTCAAATTAAGCTTATTTTGTATGTATTTTGTATATCTTTTCATACAAATTTAATTACTTTTGTGTCATTATATATTGTTTTATATAAATTTACCTTATTTTATGTGCATTTTGTACATTTATATTAATACAAATACACATAAAATAAAGTAAATTTGCATAAAAATAAATATACAAAACACACATTAAATAATGTAAATGCGTATAAAAATATGTATACAAAATACCTATGAAATAATCTAAATTCGTATCGAATTAAACTAACAAAATACCAATAAAATAATGTAATTTTTGATGAAAATACATATATAGAAAATACACATAAAATAACCTAAATACAAATACATATATACACATAAAATATTTAAAATTGAAGGAAATAAATATTCAAAATAAACATAAAATAAGGTAAATTTGTAGTGAAATATATGTAAAAATGCACATAAAATAATGTAGATTTATATGAAAATATATATACAAATACACATAAAATAATATGAATTTGTATAAAATTTGTAAAAAATTATATACGAATACACACAATAAAATAAAGTAAATTTTTTAAAAAATATATATACAAAATACACATAAAATAATGTAAATACGTAGAAAAATATATATACAAAATACACATAAAATAAAGTAAACTCGTATCAGAATAAATAGATAAAATTCAAATAAAAGAATGTATATTTGTAGGAAAATATATATAGAAAATACAAATAAAATATCTAAAATTTGTATAAAAATATATACAAAAACACACAAAAATTATTTAAATTTGTTTGAAAATAGATATGCAAAATACACATAAAATTAGGCAAATTTGTATTGAAATACATATACAAAATACACATAAAATAATGTAAGTTTGAAAGATAATATATAAGCAAATACACTTAAAATAACGTAAAATTGTATGAAATATATATACAAAATACACATTAAATAATGTAAATATGTATAAAAAATATATATACAAAACACAAATAGAATAATGTAAAATCGTATCAAAATAAATACACAGAATATTAATAAAATAATATAAATTTGCATGAAAATAAAGATGCAAAATACCCATAAAATAACGCATTTTTTTATAAAATATAGATAAAAACACACATAAAATATTTGAAATTGTATTAAAATAAATATACGAAATGCACACAATAAGGTAAATTTGTATTGAAATAGATTTAAAATACATATAAATAATGTAAATTTGTTTCAAAATATATATACGAAAACACATAAAATAACGCAGATTTCTATAAAGATATATATACAAAATACACATAAAATGAAGTAAATACGTATAAAAATATATATACACAATACACATTAAATAATGTAAATTCGTGTCAAAATAAATAAACAAAATATCAATATAAGAATGTGAATTTGTATGAAAATAGTATATGGTATATATATATTTATAAGAAATGCGCTATTTGATGGGAATTTTGCATCTTTATTTTCATACAAATTTACATTATTTTATTAATATTCGGTGTATTTATTTTGATACGATTTCACATTATTCTATTTGTGTTTTGTATATATATTTTTTATACATATTTACATTATTTAATGTGTATCTTGCATATATATTTCATACAAATTTATTATCTATTATTTATTTTCATACAAATACACATTCTTTTCATGATATTTTGTTTATTTATTTTGACACGAATTTACCTAGATATGTATTTTGTATAAATATATATTTTATAAGTATTTACATAATATCATGTGTATTTTGTATATATATTTCTATAGAAATCTACGTTATTTTATGTGTATTCGTAGATATATTTTGAAACAAATTTACTTTGTTTTATATGTATTTTTGAATATCTCTTTCAATACATATTTACCTTACTGAATATGTATTTTGTATATTTATTTCAATGCAAATTTAAATATTTTATGTGTATTTTGGTATATATATTTTTATAAAAAATGCGCTTTTTTATGGGAATTTTGCATCTTTCTTTTCATACAAATTTACATTATTTTATTGATATTCTGTGTATTTATATTGATAGGATTTTACATTATTCTATTTCTTTTTTGTATTTATTTTTTTATACACATTTACATTATTTAATGTGTATCTTGCATATATATTTTATACACATTTACGTTATTTTAAGTGTATTTGTTTATATATATTCATTCAAATTTACATTATTTTATGTGTATTTTGTATATGTATTTCAATACAAATTTACCTAATTTTATGTGTATTTTGTATATTTCTTTTCATGCAAATTTTAAATATTTTTGTGTATTTTTGTATATAGTTTATACAAATTTAGGTTATTTTATGTACGCATTTACATTATTTAATGTGTGTTTTGTATATATATTTTTATGCAAATTTACTTTATTTTATGTGCATTTTTGTACATATATTTTTTTAGAAATTTGCGTTATTTTATGTGTATTTGTATATGTTTTCTCATACAAATTTACATTATTTTTTTGCTATTTTGTTTATTTATTTTGATACGAATGAAAATAGATATACAAAATATACATAAAATAAACTAAATTTAATTTGAAATATATATACAAAATACATAAAATAATGTAAATTTCTATCAAAATATTTTAACAGATGCGCATAAAATAACGTAAATTTGTTTTAAAATATACAAAATACACATTAAATTATGTAAATATGTATAAAAAAATATATACAAAAAACAAATAGAAAAATGTAAAATCGTATCAAAATAAATACACAGGATATTAATAAAACAATGTAAATTTGTATGAAAATAAAGATGAAAAAATACCCATTAAATAACGCATTTTTTATAAAAATATATATACCAAAATACACATGAAAAAATTAATTTGTGTTAAAATAAATATACAAAATACACATACAATAAGGTAAATTTGTATTGAAATAGATATATAAAATACATATAAAAGAATGTAAATTTGTTTCAAAATATATAATCGAATACACATAAAATAACGTAGATTTGTATAAAAATATATATACAAAATACACATAAAATGAAGTAAATACGTATAAGAAAATGTATACAAAATACAGATAAAATAATGTAAATTCGTATCAAAATAAATAAACAAAATACCAATAAAAGAAGGTGTATTTGTATAAATATAAATATACAAAATACACATAAAATAACGTAAATTTGTATAAAACTATACGAAAATACAGAGAAGTAATTAAATTCGTATGAAAATAGATATACAAAATACAGATAAAATAAGCTAAATTTGAATTGAAATGTATATATAAAATACAATATTTTATGTGTATATTTGTATTTGTATTTAGGTTATTTTATATGTATTTTGTATATATATTTTCATCCAAAATTACATTATTTTATTGGTATTTTCTTAATTTAATTCGATACGAATTTAGATTATTTCATAGGTATTTTCTATACATATTTTCATACTCATTTACATTATCTAATGTGTGTTTTGTATATATATTTTTATGCAAATTTATTTTATGTTCATTTTTGTAGATATTTTTTTATAGACATTTGCGTTATTTTATGTATATAGTTTTATATAAATTTACGTTATTTTATGTGCATTTTGTATATTTATATTTATACAAATACACATTCTTTTATTGGTATATTGTTTATTTACATTTATACGAATTTACATTATTTTATGTGTATTTTGTATACATTTTTTTATACGTATTTACTTAATTTTATGTGTATTTTGTATATGTATTTTTATAGAAATCTACGTTATTTTATGTGTATTCGTATATATATTTCTAAACAAATTTACATTATTTTATATGTATTTTCCATATCTATTTCAGTACAAATTTACCTTATTGTATGTGCATTTTTTATATTTATTTTAATACAAGTTCAAATATTTTATGTGTATTTTGGTATCAATAATTTTATAAAAAATGCGTTATTTTATAGGTATTTTGCATCTTAATTTTCATTTTATATGTACTTTGTATATATATTTTTATACGCTCTTACATTATTTAATATTTATTTGAATATATATTTTTATACAAATTCATGGTATTTTATATGTATGTATATATATTTTCATATAAATTTACATTATTGTATGTGTATTTTGTACATATATCTTATTACAAATCTACCTTATTTTATGTTTATTTTGTATGTGTATTTTGTATATTTATATTTATTCACATACACACTTTTATTGGTATTTTGTTTAGTTATTTTAATTCGAATTTACATTAATTTATGTGTATTTTGTATACATTTTTTTATACGTATTAAATTAATTTTATGTGTATTTTGTAGATATATTTTTATAGAAATCTACGTTTTTTTATTTGTATTCGTATATATATTTTGAAACAAATTTACATTGTTTTATATGTATTTTTGCATATCTCTTTCAATATAAATTTACCTTATTGTATGTGCATTTTGTATATTTATTTCAATACAAATTTAAAAATTTTATGTGTATTTTGGTATATATATTTTTATAAGAAATGCGCTATTTTATGGGAATTTTGCATCTTTATTTTCATACAAATTTACATTATTTTATTAATATTCGGTTTATTTATTTTGATACGATTTTACATTATTCTATTTGTTATTTAATGTGTATCTTGCATATATATTTTATACAAATTTATTATCTATTATCTATTTTCATACAAATACACATTCTTTTCATGATATTTTGTTTATTTATTTTGACACGAATTTACATTATTTGATATGTATTTTGTATATATATTTTTATACGTATTTACATAATTTCATATGTATTTTGTATATATATATATATATATATATATATATATATATATATATATATATATATATATATATATATATATATATATATATATATATATATATATATATATATTTAATAGATATTCAAAATACACATAAAATAACCTAAATTTTTATCAAACTATATACAAAAATACACAAAAATATTTTAAATTTGCATGAAAATAAATATAAAAAATACACATAAAATTAGGTAAATTTGTATGGAAATACATATACAAAATTCACATAAAATAATGTAAATTTGAATGAAAATACATAAACAAATACACTTAAAATAACGATAATTTGTATAAAAAAATATACTCATAACACAAATAGAATAATCTAAAATCGTATCAAAATAAATACACAGAATATTAATAAAATAATGTAAATTTTTATGAAAATTAAGAGGCAAAATACCCATAAAATAACGCATTTTTTTATTTATAAAAATATATATACCAAAATACACATAAAAAAATTAGATTTGTATTAAAATAAATATATAAAAAACACATACAATAAGGTAAATTTGTATTGAAATAGATATGCAAAATACATATAAAGCAATGTAAATTTGTTTCAAAATATGTATACGAATACACATAAAATAACGTAGATTTCTATAAATATATATATACAAAATACACATAAAATGAAGTAAATACGTATTAAAAAAATGTATACAAAATACACATAAAATAATGTAAATTTGTATCAAAATAAATAAACAAAATACCAATAAAAGAATGTGTATTTGTATAAATATAAATATACAAAATACACGTAAAATAACGTAAATTTATATAAAACTATATACAAAAATACACAGAAGTAATAAAATTCGTATGAAAATAGATATACAAAATACACACAAAATAAGCAAAATTTTAATTGAAATGTATATACAAAATACATAAAATAATGTAAATTTGTATCAAAATATTTATAAAAATACATATAATAACGTAAATTTATTTAAAAATATATTAACAAAATACACATTAAGTAATGTAAATACGTATAAAAAATATGAACAAAATACACATATAATCATTTAATTCGTATCAAACTAAATAAACAAAATATCAATAAAATAATGTAAATTTGTATGAGAAAACATATACAAATAAATATAAAATAACGCTAATTTCTATAAAAATATATGTTAAAAAATGAACGTAAAATAAAGTAACTATGGATAAAAATATATGTACAAAACACACATTAAATAAAGTAAATGCGTACATAAAATAACCTAAATTTGCATAAAACTATATAAAAAAATACACAAAAATAATTTAAATTTGTATGAAAAGAAATATACAAATTACATATAAAATTAGGTTAATTTGTATTGAAATACATATACAAAATACACATAAAATAATGTAAATTTGAAAGAAAATATATAAACGAATACACATATAATAACGTAAATTTGTATGAAATATATATACAAAATACACATTAAATAATGTAAATATGTATAAAAAATATATATACAAAACACAAATAGAATAATGTAAAATCGTATCAAAATTTACGTTATTATATGAATTTTTTATAAATATTTTGATACAAATCTACATATATTAACAAAATACACATTTCAATTCAAATTTAGGTTATTTTATCTGTATTTTGTATATCTATTTTCATACGAATTTAATTACTTCTGTGTATTTTTGTATATAGTTTTATACAAATTTACTTTATTTTCAGTGTATTTTGTATATTTATATTTATACAAATACACATTCTTTTATTGGTATTTTGTTTATTTATTTTGATACGAATTTAAATTATTTTATGTGTATTTTGTATACATTTTCTTATACGTATTTACTTCATTTTATGTGTATTTTGGATATATATTTTTATATAAATCTACGTTATTTTATGTGTATTTGTATATATATTTTGAAACAAATTTACATTGTTTTATATGTATTTTGCATATCTATTTCAATACAGATTTACCTTATTGTATGTGTATTTTGTATATTTATTTTAATACGAATTAATTTTTTCATGTGTATTTTGGTATATATATTTTTATAAAAAATGCGTTATTTAATAGGTATTTTGCATCTTTATTTTCATACAAATTTACATTGTTTTATTAATATTCTGTGTATTTATTTTGATACGATTTTACATTATTCTATTTGTGTTTTGTATATATTTTTTTATACATATTTACATTATTTAATGTGTATTTTGTATATTTTAAAACAAATTTACCTTATTTTATGCGCATCTGTTAAAATATTTTGATACAAGTCTACATTATTTTATGTATTTTGTATATATATTTCAATACAAATTTAGTTTATTTTATGTATATTTTGTATATCTATTTTGATTCGTATCGAAATAAATAAACAAAATAGCAATAAAATAATGTAAATTTGTATGAGAAAACATATACAAATACACATAAAATAACGCAAATTTCTAAAAAAATATATGTACAAAAATGCACATAAAATAAAGTAAATTTGCATAAAAATATATATACAAAACACACATTAAATAATATAAATGCTTACATAAAATAACCTAAATTTGTATAAAACTATTTACAAAAATACACAAAAATATATATACAAAAAACAAATAGAATAATGTAAAATCGTATCAAAATAAATACACCGAATATTAATAAAATAATGTAAATTTGTATGAAAATAAAGATGCAAAATTCCCATCAAATAGCGCATTTCTTATAAAAATATATATACCAAAATACACATAAAATACTTATATTTGTATTGAAATAAATATACAAAATGCACATACAATAAGATAAACTTCTATTTAAAGAGATATGCAAAAATACATATAAAACAATGTAAATTTGTTTCAAAATATATAAACGAATACACATAAAATAACGTAGATTTCTATAAAAATATATATATACAAAATACACATAAAATTAAGTAAATACGTATAAAAAATGTAAACAAAATACACATAAAATAATGTAAATTCGAAACAAAAAAAATAAACAATATACCAATAAAAGTATGTGTATTTGTATAAATATAAATGTACAAAATACACATACAAAATAAACATAAAATAAGGTAAATTTGTAATGAAATATATGTACAAAATACACATAAAATAATGTAAATTTATATGAAAATATATATACAAATACACATAAAAAAACATGAATTTGTATGAAATTATATATTCAAAATAAATATTAAATAAAGTAAATGCGTATAAAAATATATACAAAGTACATATAAAATAATGTAAATTCGTATCAATATAAATCAACAAAACACCAATAAAATAATATATATTTGAATGAAAATAGATTTACATAATACACATAACATAACTAAAATTTGTATTGAAATATATACAAAAATACATAGAAATAATTTGAGTTTGAATGAAAATAGATATTCAAAATACACATAAAACTAGGTAAATTTCTTTTGAAATATATAGACAAAATACCCATAAAATATTGTAAATTTGTGTCAAAATATATAAACAAATACACATAAAATAATTTAAAATAACGTAAATATGTATCAAATATATATACAAAAAACACATTAAATAATGTAATTATGTATAAAAAATATATACAAAACACAAATAAAATAATGTAAAATCGTATCAAAATAAATACAGAAAATATTAATAAAATAATGTAGATTTGTATGAAAATTAAGATGCAAAATACCCATAAAATAACGCATTTTTTAAAGAAATATATATACGAAAAAACATAAAATATTTGATTTTGTATTAAAATAAATAGATATACAAAATACACATAAAATTAACTAAATTTGAATTCAAATATATATAAAAAATACATAGAATAATGTAAATTTGTATCAAAATACTTATACACTTACACAAATACACATATAATAACGTAAATTTGTAAAAAAAATATATAAACAAAATACACATTAAATAATGTAAATACGTATAAAAAATATGTACAAAATGCACAAATAATCATGTAATTCGTATCAAAATAAAAAGACAAAATACCAATAAAATAATGTAAATTTCTATGAGAAAACATATACAAAATACACATAAATAACGCAAATATCAATAAAAATATATATAATATAATATATTTTAATACATATTTTAAATATTTAATGTATATTTTGTATATATATTTTATCCAAATTTACGTTATTTTATATGTATTTGTTTATATATTTTCATACAAATTTACATTATTTTATGTGAGTTTTGTATATGTATTTCAATACAAATTTGCCTAACTTTATGTGTATTTTGCATATCTATTTTCAAACAAATTTAAATTATTTTTGTGTATTTTTGTATATATTTTTATTCAAATTTTAGTTATTTTATTTGTTTTTTGTATATATATTTTCCTACATATATACATTCTTTTATTGGAATTTTGTGTATTTAATTTTTTACGAGTTTACATTATCTTATGTGTATTTTGTATATATATTTTTCTACGTATTTAAATTATTTTATGTGTATTTTATATATACATTTTCATAAAAATTTACGTTATTTTATTGTGTGTATTCGTATATATTTTGAAACAAATTTTATACAAATTCATGTTATTTTATGTGTATTTGTATATATTTTCATACAAATTTATATTATTTTATGTGTATTCTTACATATATTTTATTACAAATTTACCTTATTTTATGTTTATTTTGTATATTTATTTCATTCAATTTTAAATTATTTAATGTGTATATTTATATTTGTATTTAGATTTTATGTGTTTTCTATATATATTTTCATCCAAAATTACATTATTTTATTGTTATTTTCTTAATTTAACTCGATACGAATTTAGATAATTTCATAGGTATTTTGTATACATATTTTTATACTCATTTACATTATCTGTGTGTTTTGTATATATTTTTTTATGCAAACTAATTTTATGTACATTTTTGTACATATATTTTTATAGAAACTTAAAACGTTATTTTATGTGTATTTTGTATATGTTTTCTCATACAAATTTACATTATTTAATTAGTTTTTTGTTTATTTAATTTGATACGAATGACTTGATTATTTGCGTATTTTGTAAATATTTTTTTCATACGTATTTACATTACTTAATGTGTATTTTGTTTATATATTTTTTTACAAATTTACGTTATTATATGTGTATTTGTTAAAAATATTTTGAAACGAATTTATTTTATTATATGTATTTTGTATATATATTTCAATTCAAATTTAGCTTATTTTGTGTGTATTTTGTATATCTATTTTCATACAAATTTAATTACTTCTGTGTATTTTTGTATATAGTTTTATACAAATTTACGTTATTTTATGTGCATTTTGTATATTTATATTTATACAAATACACATTCTCTTATTGGTATTTTGTTTATTTATATTTATACGAATTTACATTATTTTATGTGTATTTTGTATACATTTTTGATTCGTATTTACTTAATTTTATTTGTATTTTGTATATATATATTTATAGAAATCTACGTTATTTTATGTGTATTCGTATATATATTTTGAAACAAATTTACATTGTTTTATATGTATTTTGCATATCTATTTCAATACAAATTTATCTTATTGTATGTGCATTTGTATATTTATTTTAATACAAATTCAAATATTTTATGTGTATTTTGGTATATATATAATATTTTTTAAAAATGCGTTATTTTATAGGTATTTTGCATCTTAGTTTTCATACAAATGTACATTATTTTATTAATATTCTGTGTATATATTTTGATACGATTTTATATTATACTATTTGTGTTTTGTATATATTTTTTTATACATATTTTCATTATTTAATGTGTATTTTTATATATATTTTATACAAATTAACGTTATTTTAAGTGTATTTGTTTATATAATTTCATTCAAATTTACATTATTTTAAGTGTATTTTGTATATGTATTTAAATACAAATTTATCTAATTTTATGTGTATTTTGTATATTTATTTTCATACAAATTTAAATTATTTTTGTGTTTTTTTGTATATACATATAGAGTAAATTTCTATGAAAATATATATTCAAAATACATATAAAATTATATAAATAAGTATAAAAATATATATATATCAAATACACCTAAAAAAATGAAAATTCGTATCAAAATAAATAAACAAAATTCCGATAAAAGAACGTATATTTGTAGGAAAATAAATATACAAAAAACACATAAAATTACGAAAATTTGAATAAAAATATATACAAAAAAACAAAAAAATAAATTTCAATTTGTATGAAAATAGATATTCAAAATTTTATGTGTATTTTGAATATTTATTTTCCTACACATATACGTTCTTTTATCGGAATTTTGTTTATTTATTTTGATACGAATTTTCATTATTTTAGGTGTATTTGATATATATATTTTTATACCTATTTACATAATTTTATATGTATTTTGAATATATATTTTCATAGAAGTTTACTCTATATGTATATACAAAAAAACACAAAAATAATTTAAATTTGTATGATGAAAATAAATATACAAAATACATAAATTAGGTAAATTTGTAATAAAATATACAAAATACACTTAAAATAATGTAAATTTGAATGAAATTATATAAACAAATACACTTAAAATAGCGTTAATTTGTATAAAATATATATATAAAAATACACATTAAATAATGAAAATATGTATTAAAAAATATATACAAAACACAAATAGTATAATATAAAATCGTATCAAAATATATACACAGAATATTAATAAAATAATGTACATTTGTATGAAAACTAAGATGCAAAATACCTATAAAAAAACGCATTTTTTATAAAATTATATATACCAAAATACACATAAAATATTTGAATTTGTATTAAAATAAATATACAAAATGCACATACAATAAGGTAAATTTTTATTGAAATAGATATGCAAAATACATATAAAACAATGTAAATTTGTTTCAAAATATATATACGAATACACATAAAATAACGTAGATTTCTATAAATATATATATACAAAATACAAATAAAATTAAGTAAATACGAATAAAAAATGTATACAAAATACACAAAAAATATTGCAAATGCCAAATTCGTATAAATATAAATAAACAAAATACCAATAAGATAATGTGTATTTGTATAAATATAAATATAGAAAATGCACATAAAATAACGTAAATTTGTATAAAACTATATACAAAAATACACTGAAGTATTTAAATTTGTATGAAAATAGATATACAAAATACACACAAAATAAGCTAAATTTGAATTGAAATATATATACAAAATACATAAAATAAAGTAAATTCGTTTCAAAATATTTTTAACAAATATACATATAATAACGTAAATTTGTAAAAAAATATAAACAAAATACATTAAGTAATGTAAATACGTAAAAATATTTACAAAATACACAAATAATCAAGTCATGCGTATCAAAATAAATACACAACAAACTAATTAAATAATGTAAATTTGTATGAGAAAACATATACAAAATACACATAAAATAACGTTTTAAGTTTCTATAAAAATATATGTACAAAAATGCACATAAAAATTTACATTATTTTATATATATTTTGTACATGTATTTAAAGACAAATTTAACTAATTATATGTGTATTTTGTATATCTATTTTCAAACAAATTGAAATTATTTTTGTTTTGTTTTTGTATAAATTTTTATACAAATTTTCGTTATTTTATGTATATTTTGTATATTTATTTTCCTACAATTATACGTTCTTTCATCGGAATTTTGTATATTTATTTTGATACGAGTTTACTTTATTTTATGTGTATTTGGTATATATATTTTTTACTATTTACATAAGTTTGTGTATTTTGTATGTATATTTTCATAGAAATTTACTCTATTTTATGTGTATTCGTATATATATATTGATTCGAATTTACATTATTGATCTGTATTTTACATATCTATTTCAATACAAATTTACTTTATTGTATATTTATTTCAATATAAATTTAATTATTTCATGTGTATTTTTGTATATATATTTTTATGCAAATATCCGTTATTATATGGGTATTTTGCATCTTTATTTTCATACAAATTTACATTATGTAATTGATATTCTCTTTATTTATTTTGATACGATTGAACATTATTCTATGTGTATTTTGTATATATATTTTTATACATATTTACATTATTAATGTATATTTTGTATATATATTTTATTCAAATTTACGTTATTTTATGTGTATTTTGTATATGTATTTTCATACAAATACACATTCTTTTATTGATATTTTGTTTATTTATTTTGACACGAATTTACATTATTTAATGTCTATTTTGTATATATATTTTTATACGTATTTACAGCATCTCAAGTGCATTTTGTATATATATTTCTATAGAAATCTACGTTATTTTATGTGTATTCGTATATATATTTTGAAACAAATTTACATTGTCTTATGTGTATTTTGCATATTTAAAAAAAATAATTACCTTATTGTATGTGCATTTTGTATATTACTTTTAATACAAATTTAATTATTGAATGTGTATTTTTGTATATATATTTTTTATAAAAATATGCTTAATTTTATGGGTATTTTGCACCTTTATTTTCATACAAATTTACGTTATTTTATTGATATTCTGTGTATTTATTTTGATACGATTTTACATTACTCAATGTGTATTTTTTATTTTTTATATATATTTTATACAAATGTACGTTATTTTATGTGTATTTGTTTTAATTTCTTACAAATTTACATTATTTTATGTGTATTTTGTACATGTATTTAAAGACAAATTTAACTAATTATATGTGTATTTTGAATACCTATTTTCATACAAATTGAAACTATTTTTGTTTATTTTGTATATATTTTCATTCAAATTCTCGTTATTTTATGTGTATTTTGTATATTTATTTTTCTACAAATATACGTTCTTTTATCTGAATTTTGTTTATTGAGTTTGATACGAGTTTACCTTATTTTGTATATCTATTTTCATACAAATTTAATTACTTCTGTTCATTTTTGTATCTAGTTTTATATAAATTTACGTTATTTTATGTGTATTTTGTATATTTATATTTATACAAATACACATTCTTTTATTGGTATTTTGTTTATTTTTTTATACGAATTTACATTATTTTATGTGTATTTTTATACATCTTTTTATACGTATTTACTTCATTTTATATGTATTTTGTATATATATTTTATGTGTATTCGTATACATATTTTAAAACAAATTTACATTGTTTTATATGTATTTTGCATATCTATCTCAATACAAATTTACCTTATTGTAAGTGTTTTTAATATATTTATTTTAATACAAATTTAATTTTTTGTGTATATTGGTATATATACATATTTTTATAAATAAAAAAAAATGCGTTATTTTATGGGTATTTTGCCTCTTTATTTTCATACAAATTTACATTATTTTATTAATATTCTGTGTATTTATTTTGATACAATTTTACATTATTCTATTTGTGTTTTGTATATATTTTTTTACACAAATTTACGTTATTTTAAGTGTATTTATTTATGTATTTTCATTCAAATTTACATTATTTTATGTGTATTTTGTATATGTATTTCAATACAAATTTACCTAATTTTATGTGTATTTTTTATATTTATTTTCATACAAATTTAAAATATTTTTGTGTATTTTTGTATATAGTTTGATACAAATTTAGGTTATTTTATGTGTATTTTGAATATCTATTTTCATACAAATACACATTCTTTTATTGATATTTTGATTATTTATTTTGACGCGAATTCATATTATTTAATGTGTATTTTGTATATATATTTTTATACGTATTTACATCATTTCATGTGTATTTTGTATATATATATTCCTATAGAAATCAACGTTATTTTATGTGTATTCGTATATATATTTTGAAACAAATTTACACTGTTTTATGTGTATTTTGCGTATTTTTTCAATACAAATTTATCTTGTTGTATGTGCATTTTGTATATTAATTTTAATCCAAATTTAATTATTCTATGTGTATTTTTGTATTTGTATTTTTTTTTAAATATGCTTTATTTTATGGGTATTTTGCATCTTTGTTTTCATACAAATTAAAATTATTTTATTGATTTTCTGTGTACTTATTTTGATACGGTTTTATATTATTCTATGTGTATTTTGTATATATATATTTTATATAAATGTACGTTATTTTATGTGTATTTGTTTTCATTTCATACAAATTTACATAATTTTATGTGTATTTTGTACATGTATTAAAATACAAATTTAACTAATTATATGTGTATTAAAAATACACATTCTTTTATTGGTATTTTGTTTATTTATTTTGATACGAATTTATATTATTTTATGTGTATTTTGTATGCATTTTTTTATACGTATTTACTTCATTTTATGTGTATTTTGTATATATATTTTTATAGAAATCTACGTTATTTTATGTGTATTCGTATATATATTTTGAAACAAATTTACATTGTTTTATATGTATTTTGCATATCTATTTCAATACAAATTTACCTTATTGTATGGGTTTTTATATATTTATTTTAATACAAATTAAAAATTTTTATGTGTATTTTGGTATATATATTTTTATAAATAAAAAAAATGCGTTATTTTATCGGTATTTTGCCTCTTTATTTTCATACAAATTTACATTATTTTATTAACATTCTGTGTATTTATTTTGATACGATTTTACATTATTCTATTTGTGTTTTGTATATATTTTTTTATACAAATTTACGTTATTTTAAGTGTATTTGTTTATGTATTTTCATTCAAATTTACATTATTTTATGTGTATTTTGTATATGTATTTCAATACAAATTTACCTAATTTTATGTGTATTTTGTATATTTATTTTCATACAAATTTAAAATATTTTTGTGTATTTTTTTATATATTTTTATAAAAATTTATTTTATTTTATTTTTATTTTTTATATATATTTTAATAAAAATAAAAATTATTTTATTTATATTTTTTTTATTTATTTTGACGCGAATTTACATTATTTAATGTGTATTTTGTATATATATTTTTATACGTATTTACATCATTTCATGTGTATTTTGTATATATATTCCTATAGAAATCAACGTTATTTCATATGTATTCGTATATATTTTCTGAAACAAATTTACACTGTTTTATGTGTATTTTGCGTATTTTTTCAATACAAATTAACCTTATTGTATATGCATTTTGTATAATAATTTTAATACAAATTTAATTATTCTATGTGTATTTTTATATATGTATTTTAAAAGAAATATGCTTTATTTTATGGGTATTCTTCATCTTTATTTTCATACAAATTTAAATTATTTTATTGATATTCTGTGTACTTATTTTGATACGATTTACATTATTCTATGTGTATTTAATATATATATATTTTATACAAATGTACGTTATTTTATGAGTATTTGTTTTCATTTCAAACAAATTTACATAATTTTACGTGTATTAATTATATGTATTTTGTATATCTATTTTCATACAAATTGATATTATTTTTTGTATATATTTTTATACAAATTTTCGTTATTTTATGTGTATTTTCGGTATTTATTTTCCTACAAATATACGTTTTTATCGGAATTTGTTTATTTATTTTGATACAAATTTTGATACAAATACACATTAAATAACATGAATTTGTAGAAAATTTGTATCAAAATATATACTTATACACACAATAAAATAACTTAATTTTTTTATGAAAATGTATATACAAAATACATATAAAATAATTTAAATACGTAGAAAAATATTTATACAAAAAACACATAAAATAGTGTAAATTTGTATGAAAATATATAAACAAATACACAAAATTATGTAAATTTGAATAAAATATATATACAAAATGAACATTAAATATTGTAAATGTGTATAAAAAAATATATACAAAATGCACATAGAATAATGTTAAATCGTATCAAAATAAATAGACAGAATATCAATAAAATAATGTAAATTTGTATGAAAATAAAGATGCAAAATATCCATATAATAACGCATATTTGCATAAAAATATATATACAAAAATACATATAAATTTGTATTAAAATAAATATACAAAATGCACATACAATAAAGTAAATTTGTATTGAAATAGATATGCAAAATACACATCAATAATGTAAATTTGTATCAAAATATATATACGAATACTATAAAATAGAGTAAATTTCTATGAAAATATACATACAAAATAGATATACAAAATACACATATAACTAGTTAAATTTGTATTTAAATATGTACAAAAACACATAAAATAATGTAGATTTCTATGAAATGAAAACAAATACATTTCATATAAATATATATAAAATACACATAGAATAATGTAAAATCATATCAATAAATACAAAATATCAAAAAATAATGTAAATTTGTATGAAAATAAAGATGCAAAATACCCATTAAAATAAAGCATATTTTATAAAATACATATACAAAATACATATAGATTAATCAAATTTGTATTAAAATTAATATACAAAATGCACATACAATAAGGTAAATTTGTATTGAAAAAATATGCAAAATACACATAATACAATGTAAATTTGTTTTGTACATATTTTTTTATACGTATTTACATTATTTAATATGTATTTTGTTTATATATTTTCATACAAATTTACGTTATTATATGTGTATTTGTATAAATATTTTGATACAAATTTACTTTATTTCATGTATTTTGTATATATATTTCAATTCAAATTTAGCTTATTTTGTGTGTATTTTGTATATATTTTCATACAAATTTAATTACTTCTGTGTATTTTTGTATATAGTTTTATATAAATTTACGTTATTTTATGTGTATTTTGTATATTTATATTTATACAAATACACATTCATTTATTGGTATTTTGTTTATTTATTTTGATACGAATTTACATTATTTTATTTGTATTTTGTATACATTTTTTATACGTATTTAATTCATTTTATGTGTATTTTGTATATATATTTTTATAGAAATCTACGTTATTTTATGTGTATTCGTATATATATTTTGAAACAAATTTACATTGTTTTATATGTATTTTGCATATCTATTTCAATACAAATTTACCTTATTGTATGTGTTTTTTGTATATTTATTTTAATACAAATTTAATTTTTTGATGTGTATTTTGGTAAATATATTTTTATAAATAAAAAAATGAGTTATTTTATGGGTATTTTGCTTCTTTATTTTTATATAAATTTACATTATTTTATTAATATTCTGTGTATTTATTTTGATAAGATTTTACATTATTCTATTTGTGTTTTGTACATATTTTTTTATACAAATTAAGGTTATTTTAAGTGTATTTGTTTATGTATTTTCATTCAAATTTACATTATTTTATGTGTATTTTGTGTATGTATTTCAATACAAATTTACCTAATTTTATGTGTATTTTGTATATTTATTTTCATACAAATTTAAAATAGTTTGATACAAATTTAGGTTATTTGATGTGTATTTTGTATATCTATTTTCATACAAATACACATTCTTTTATTGATATTTTGTTTATTTATTTTGACGCGAATTTACATTATTTAATGTGTATTTTGTATATATATTTTTATATGTATTTACATCATTTCATGTGTATTTTGTATAGTTTTAAACAAATTCATATTATTTAATGTGTATTTTGTATATATATATTTATACAAATACACAATCTTTTATTGGTATTTTGTTTATTTATTTTGATACTAATTTACATTATTTTATGTGTATTTTGTATACATTTTTTATACGTATTTACTTAATTTTATGTGTATTTTGTATATATATTTTATAGAAATCTACCTTATTTCATGTGTATTCATATATATATTTTGAAACAAATTTACATTGTTTATATGTATAATTAAATTTGTATTAAAATTAATATACAAAATGCGTATATAATAAGGTAAATTTGTATTGAAAAAATATGCAACATACGGGTTTACTCATGCAAATTTATATTATTTTATTGGTATTTTGTTTATTTATTTTGATACGAATTACATGATTATATGTGTATTTTGTACATATCTTTTTTTACGTATTTACATAATTTAATGTGTATTTTGTTTATATATTTTCATACATATTTAGGTTATTATATGTGTATTTGTATAAATATTTTGATACAAATTTACTTTATTTCATGTATTTTGTATATATATTTTAATTCAAATTTATTTTATTTTGTGTGTATTTTGTATATATTTTCATACAAATTTAATTACATCTGTGTATTTTTGTATATAGTTTTATATAAATTTACGTTATTTTAAGTTTATTTTGTATATTTATATTTATACAAATACACATTCTTTTATTGGTATTTTGTTTATTTATTTTGATTCTAATTTACATTATTTTATGTGTATTTTGTATACATTTTTATACGTATTTACTTAATTTTATGTGTATTTTGTATATATATTTTTATAGAAATCTACCTTTTTTATGTGTATTCTTATATATATTTTGAAACAAATTTACATTGTTTATATGTATTTTGCATATCTATTTTTGTGTATTCTGTATTTATTTTTGTTATACATAGAATAATGTAAAATCGTTTCAAAAAAAGTACACAGAATATCAATAAAATTATTTAAATTTGTATGAAAATAAAGATGTAAAATACCCATAAGATTAAGCATATTTTTTTTAAAAATACATATACAAAAATACACATACAATAATTAAATTTGTATTAAAATTAATAAACAAAATGCACATACAATAAGGTAAATTTGTATTGAAAAAATACGCAAAATACAAATAAAACTGTAAATTTGTTTCAAAATATATATACGAATACACATAAAATAACGTTGATTTCTATAGAAATATATATACAATACACATGAAATTATGTAAATATATATGAATATATATATATATATATATATATATATATATATATATATATATATATATATATATATATATATATATATATATATATATATATATATATATATATATATATATATATATATATATATATATATATATATATATATATATATATATATATATATATATATATATGTGAATTGTCAAAATAAATAAACAAAATATTATGAAAAGAATGTGTATTTGTATGAAAATAAATAATAGATAATAAATTTATATGAAATATATATGCAAGATACACAGTAAATAATGTAAATATGTATAAAAAAATATATATATATACAAAAAACAAATAGAATAATGTAAAATCGTATCAAAATAAATACACAGAATAATAATAAAATAATGTAAATTTGTATGAAAATAAAGATGCAAAACTCCCATCAAATAGCACATTTCTTATAAAAATATATATACCAAAATACACATAATATATTTAAATTTGTATTGAAATAAATATACAAAATGCACATACAATAAGGCAAACTTCTATTGAAAGAGATATGCAAAATTACATATAAAACAATGTAAATTTGTTTCAAAATATATGTACGTATACACATAAAATAACGTAGATTTCTATAAAAATATATATACAAAATACACATAAAATTATGTAAATACGTATAAAAAAATGTAAACAGAATACACAAAAAATAATATAAATTCGAAACAAAATAAATAAACAAAATATCAATAAAACAATGTGTATTTGTATAAATATAAATGTACAAAATACATATACAAAATAAACATAAAATAAGGTAAATTTGTAATGAAATATATGTACAAAATACACATAAAATAATGTAAATTTATATGAAAATATATATACAAATACACATAAAATACCATGAATTTGAATAAAATTATACATTCAAAATAAATATTAAATAATGTAAATGCGTATAAAAATATATATAAAAAGTACATATAAAATAATGTAAATTCGTTTCAATATAAATCAACAAAATAACAATAAAATAATATATATTTGAATGAAAATAGATTTACAAAATACATATAACATAACTAAAATTTGTATTGAAATATATACAAAAATACATAAAAATAATTTGAGTTTGTATGAAAATAGATATTCAAAATACACATAAAACTAGGTAAATTTCTTTTGAAATATATATGCAAAATAACCATTAAATATTGTAAATTTGTGTCAAAATATATAAACAAATACACTTAAAATAACGTAAATGTGTATGAAAAATATATACAAAATACACATAGAATAATATCAAATCGTATCAAAATGAATGAGCAGAATATCAATAACGTAAATTTGTATGAAAATAAAGATGTAAAATACCCATAAAATAAAGCATATTTTTATAAAAATACGTATAGAAAAATACACATAGAATAATTAAATTTCTATTAAAATTAATATACAAAATGCATATACAATAAATTTAAATATGATTATATTGAATGAAATAAATATACAAAATAAACATAAAATAAGGTAAATTTGTAATAAAATATATGTAAGAATACACATAAAATAATATAAATTTGTATGAAAATATATATACAAATACACATAAAATAACATGAATTTGTATAAAATTTGTTTCAAAATATATAGGAATACACACAAAAAAATAACGTAATTTTTTTATGAAAATGTATATATAAAATACACATAAAATAATTTAAATACGTAGAAAAATATATATTCAAAATACACATAAAATAATGTAAATTCGTAAAAAATTAAATACACAAAATTCCAATAAAAAATGTATTTTGTGTATTTTAATATAAATATGCTTTATTTTATGGGTATTTTGCATCTTTATTTTCATACAAATTTACATTATTTTATTGATATTCTGTGTATTTATTTTGATGTGATTTTACATTATTCTATGTGTATTTTGTATATAGATTTTATATAAAATGTATTTGTTTTCATTTCATGCAAATCTACATTATTTTATGTGTTTTTTGTACATGTATTTAAATACAAATTTAACTAGTTATATGTGTATTTTGTATACCTATTTTGTATGTATATTTTCATAGAAATTTACTCTATTTTATGAGTATTCGTATATATATTTTGATACAAATATACATTATTTATGTGTATTTTGCATATCTATTTCAATACAAATTTACTTTATTGTACGTGCATTTTGTATATTTATTTTAATACAAATTTAATTATTTTATATGTATTTTTTTATATATATTTTTATGCAAATATGCGTTATTATATGGATATTTTGCATCTTTATTTTCATACAAATTTACATTATTTTATTGATATTCTCTTTATTTATTTTGATACGGTTTAACATTATTCTATGTGTTTTTTATATATATATATATATATATATATATATATATATATATATATATATATATATATATATATATATATATATATATATATATATATATATATATATATATATATATATATATATTTATATTATTTATTGTTGTTTGTGTATATATATTTTATCCAAATTTACATTATTTTATGTGTATTTGTTTATATATTTTCATACATATTTACATTATTTTCTGTGTTTTTTGTATATATATTTTTCTACGTATTTAAATTATTTTATGTGTATTTTGTATATACATTTTCATAAAAAAAATTACGTTATTTTATTGTGTATGTAAATATATATTTTGATACAAATTTTATACAAATTCATGTTATTTAATGTGTATTTTTATATATATTTTCATACAAATTTATATTATTTTATGTGTATTTTTTCATATATTTCATTACAAATTTACCTTATTTTATGTTTATTTTGTATATTTATTTCATTCAATTTTTAATTATTTTATGTGTATATTTGTATTTGTATTTAGGTTATTTTATGTGTATTTTGTATATATATTTTCATCCAAAATTACATTATTTTATTGGTATTTCTTAATTTAATTCGATACGAATTTAGATTATTTCATAGGTATTTTGTATATATTTTTTACTCATTTACATTATCTAATGTGTGTTTTGTATATATATTTTATGCAAATTTATCTAATTCATTTTGCATATATTTTATAGAAATTTGCGTTATTTTATGTATATAGTTTTATATAAATTTACGTTATTTATGTGCATTTTGTATATTTATATTTATACAAATTCACATTCTTTTATTGGTATATTGTTTATTTACATTTATACGATTTACATTATTTTATGTATTTTTATACATTTTTGATTCGTATTTAATTAATTTTATTTGTATTTTGTTTATATATATTTATAGAAATCTAATTTATTTTTTGTTTATTTATATATATATATATATATATATATATATATATATATATATATATATATATATATATATATATATATATATATATATATATATATATATATATATATATATATATATATATATATATATATATATATATATATATATATATATATATATATATATATATATATATATATATATATATATATATATATATATATATTTTGAAACAAATTTACATTATTTTATATGTATTTTGCATATCTATTTCAATACAAATTTACCTTATTGTATGTGAGTTCTGTATATTTATTTTAATACAAGTTCAAATATTTTATGTATTTTGGTATCAATAATTTTATAAAAATGCGTTATTTTATAGGTATTTTGCATCTTAATTTTCATTTTATATGTACTTTGTATATATATTTTTATACGCTCTTATATTATTTAATATTTATTTTGAATATATATTTTTATACAAATTTATAAAAAATGCGTTATTTTATAGGTATTTTGCATATATATTTTCATATAAATTGTATTGTATTGTATGTGTATTTTGTACATATATTTTATTACAAATCTACCTTATTTTATGTTTATTTTGTATGTGTATTTTGTATATTTATATTTATCCAAATACATTCTTTTATTGGTATTTTGTTTATTTATTTTAATTTGAATTTACATTATTTTATGTGTATTTTGTATACATTTTTTATACGTATTTACTTAATTTTATGTGTATTTTGTATATATATTTATATAGAAATCTACGTTTTTTTTATTTGTATTCGTATATATGTATTTTGAAATAAATTTACATTGTTTTATATGTATTTTTGCAGATCTCTTTCAATACAAATTTACCTTATTGTATGTGCATTTTGTACATATATTTCAATACAAATTTAAAAATTTTATGTGTATTTTGGTATATATATTTTTATAAGAAATGCGCTATTTTATGGGAATTTTGCATCTTTATTTTCATACAAATTTACATTATTTTATTAATATTCGGTGCATTTATTTTGATACGATTTTACATTATTCTATTTGTTTTTTGTATATACTTTTTATACATATTTACATTATTTAATATGTATCTTGCATATATATTTTATACAAATTTATTATCTATTATCTATTTTCATACAAATACACATTCTTTTCATGATATTTTGTTTATTTATTTTGACACGAATTTACATTATTTGATATGTATTTTGTATATATATTTTTATACGTATTTACATCATTTCATATGTATTTTGTATATATATTTCTAGAGAAATCTACTTTATTTTAGGTGTATTCGTATATATATTTTGAAACAAATTTACATTGTTTTATATGTATTTTTGAATATCTCTTTCAATACAAATTTACCTAACTGTATATGCATTTTGTATATTTATTTCAATACAAATTTAAATATTTTATGTGTATTTTGGTTAATATTTTTATAAAAAATGCGATAATTTTTGGGAATTTTGCATCTTTATTTTCATACAAATTTACATTATTTTATTGATGTTCTGTGTATTTATTTTGATACGATTTTACATTATTCAATTTTTTTTTTAATATATTTTTTTATACACACTTACATTATTTAATATGTATCTTGCATATATATTTTATACAAATTTACGTTATTTTAAGTGAATTTGTTTATATATTTTCATTCAAATTTACATTATTTGATGTGTATTTTGTATATGTATTTCAATAAAAATTTACCTAATTTTATGTGTATTTTGTATATTTCTTTTCAAACAAATTTAAATTATTTTTGTGTATTTTTGTATATAGTTTTATACAAATTTAGGTTATTTTATGTACGCATATACATTATTTAGTGTGTGTTTTGTATATATATTTTTATGCAAATTTACTTTATTTTATGTGCATTTTGTACATATATGCGTATACATATATGCGTTACATGCGTTATTTCTCATACAAACTACGTTATTATATGTATTTGTATAAATATTTTGATACAGATTTACATTATTTTATGTATTTTGTATGTACATTTCAATTCAAATTTAGCTTATTTTACCTGTATTTTGTATATATATTTTCATACAAATTTAATAACTTCTGTGTATTTTTGTATATAGTTTTATACAAATTTACGATATTTTATGTGTATTTTGTATATTTATATTTATACAAATACACTTTCTTTTACTAGTATATTATTTTATTGCTATTTTCTTTATTTATTTTAATACGAATTACATGATTATATGTGTATTTTGTACATATTTTTTATACGTATTTACATTACTTAAAGTTTTTTTTGTTTATATATTTTTAAACAAATCTACGTTATTATATGTATTTGTATAAATATTTTGATACAGATTTACATTATTTTATGTATTTTGTATGTACATTTCAATTCAAATTTAGCTTATTTTAGCTGTATTTTGTATATATATTTTCATACAAATTTAATAACTTCTGTGTATTTTTGTATATAGTTTTATACAAATTTACGATATTTTATGTGTATTTTGTATATTTATATTTATACAAATACACTTTCTTTTACTAGTATTTTGTTTATTTATTTTGATACGATTTTTATGTGTATTTTGTATTCATTTTTTTATACGTATTTACTTCATTTTATGTGTATTTTGTATATATTTTTTTTATAGAATCAACGTTATTTTATGGGTATTCGTATATATATTTTGAAACAAATTTACATTGTTTTATATGTATTTTGCATATCTATTTCGATACAAATTTACCTTACAGTATGTGCATTTTTTATATTTATTTTAATACAAATTTTAATATTTTATGTGTATTTTGGTATATATATTTTTATAAAAAATGCTTTATTTTATGGCTATTTTGCATCTTTATTTTCATACAAATTTACATTATTTTATTAATATTCTGTGTATTTATTTTGATACGATTTTACATTATTCTATTTGTGTTTTGTATATATTTTTTTATACATATTTACATTATTTTACTAGTATTTTGTATATATATTTGATACAAATATACGTTATTTTAGGTGTATATGTTTATATATTTTCATTCAAACTTCCATTATTTTATGTGTATTTTGTATATGTATTTCAATACAAATTTACCTAATTTTATATGTATTTTGTATATTTATTTTCATACAAATTTTAATTATTTTTGTGTATTTTTGTATATAGTTTTATACAAACTTATGTGATTTTATGAGTATTTTGTATATCTATTTTCATACAAATACACATTCTTTTATTGATATTTTGTTTATTTATTTTGACGAGAATTTAAATTATTTAATGTTTATTTTTATATATATTTTTATACGTATTTACATCATTTCATGTGTATTTTGTATATATATTTCTATAGAAATCTACGTTATATTATGTGTATTCGTATATAGATTTTTAAACAAATTTACACTTTTATGTGTATTTTGCATATTTTTTCAATACAAATTTACCTTATTGTATATGCATTTTGTATATTAATTTTCATACAAATTTAATTATTCTATGTGTATTTTTGTATATGTATTTTTATAAAAATATGCTTTATTTTATGGGTATTTTGCATCTTTATTTTCATACAAATTTACGTTATTTTATTGATATTCTGCTCATTCATTTTGATACGATTTGACATGATTCTATGTGTATTTTGTATATATTTTTCATACAAATTTACGTTGTTTTATGTGTATTTGATTATATATTTTGACACAAATTTACAATATTTTATCGGTATTTTGTATATATATTTCAAAAGAAATTTACCTAGTTTTATGTGTATTTTGAATATCTATTTTCATACAAACTCAAATTATTTTTATGTATTTTTGTATATATTTCAATACAAATTTTAGTTATGTTATGTGTATTTTGTAAATCTATTTTCATTCAAATATATACTATTTTATTGTTATTTTGTTGATTTATATTGATACGAATTTACATTATTTTATATGTACTTTTTATATATATTTTTATACGCATTTACATTATTTAATATTTATTTTGAATATATAATTTTATACAAATTCATGGTATTTTATGTGTATTTGTATATATATTTTCATATATATTTACATTATTTTATGTGTATTTTGTACATATATTTCATTACAAATTTACCTTATTTTGTTTATTTTGTATGTGTATTTTGTACATTTATATTTATACAAATACATATTCTTTTATTGGTATTTTGTTTATTTATTTTGTTTCGAATTTATATTATTTTATGTGTATTTTCTTTACATTTTTTTTATACGTATTTACCTAATTTTATGTGTATTTTTTATATATATTTTTATAGAAATCTACGTTATTTTATGTGTATTCGTATATATTTTGAAACATATTTTCATTGTTTTATATGTATTTTTGCATATCTCTTTCAATAGTTTACCTTATTGTATGTGCATTTTGTATATTTTTTCAATACAAATTCAAATATTTTCTGTGTGTCTTGGTATATATATTTAAAAAAAAATGCGTTATTTTATGGGTATTTTGTATCTTAATTTTCTTACAAATTTACATTATTTTATTAATATTCTGTGTATTTATTTTGATACGATTTTATATTATTCTATTTGTGTTTTGTATATATTTTTTTATACATATTTACATTATTTAATGTGTATTTTGTATATATATTTTATACGAATTTACGTTATTTTAAGTGTATTTGTTTATATATTTTCATTCAAACTTACATTATTTTATGTGTATTTTGTAAATGTATTTCAATATAAATTTACCTAGTTTTATGTGTATTTTGTATACCTATTTTCATACAAATTGAAATTATTTTTGTGTATTTTTGTATATAGTTTTATACAAATTTAGGTGATTTTATGTGTATAGTGTATATCTATTTTCATACAAATACACATTCTTTTATTGATATTTTGTTAATTTATTTTGACGCGAATTTACATTATTTAATATATATATATATATATATATATATATATATATATATATATATATATATATATATATATATATATATATATATATATATATATATATATATATATATATATATATATATATATATATATATATATATATATTTATACGTGTTTACATCATTTGATGTGTATTTTGTATATATCTTTCTATAGAAATCTACGTTGATTTATGAGTATTCATATATAGATTTTGAAATAAATTTACACTGTTTTATGTGTATTTTGCATATGTTTTCAATACAAATTTAACTTATTGTATATGCATTTTGTATATTAATATTAATACAAATTTAATTATGCTATATGTATTTTTGTATATGCATTTTTTATAAAAATATGCTTTATTTTATGGGTATTTTGCAAAATATGTATACGAATACACATAAAATAACGTAGATTTCTATAAAAATATATATACAAAATACACATAAAATGAGGTAAATACGTATAAAAAAAATGTAGACAAAATACACATAAAATAATGTAAACTCGTATCAAAATAAATAAACAAAATACCAATAAAATAATGTGTATTTGTATAAATATAAATATACAAAATACACATAAAATAACGTAAATTTATATAAAACTATGAACAAAAATACACAAAAGTAATTAAATTTGTATGAAAATAGATATACAAAATAAGGTAAACTCGTATCAAATTCAATAAACAAAATTCAGATAAAAGAACGTATATTTGAAGAAAAATAAATATACAAAATACACATATAATAACGAAAATTTGTATGAAAATATATAAAAAAATAAACAAAAATAATTTCAATTTGTATGAAATTAGATATACAAAATAAACATATAATTAGTTAAATTTGTCTTTAAATACATGTACAAAATACACATAAAATAATGTAAATTTGTAAGAAATTAAAACCAATACACATAAAATAACGTACATTTGTATAAAATATATATAAAAAATACACATAGAATAATGTAAAATCGTATCAAAATAAATACACAGAATATCAATAAAATAACGTAAATTTGTATGAAAATAAAGGTGCAAAATACCCATAAAATTAAGCATATTTTTATAAAAATATATATACAAAAATACACATTCAATAATTAAATTTGTATTAAAAGGAATATACAAAATGCACATACAATAAGGTAGTTATTTTTTTAAATATGCAAAATACACATAAGACAATGTAAATTTGCTTCAAAATATATATACGAATACACATAAAATAACGTAGATTTCTATAGAAATTTATATACAAAATGCACTTGAGATGCTGTAAATACGTATAAAAATATATATACAAAATAGACATTAAATAATGTAAATTCGTGTCAAAATAAATAAACAAAATATCAATAAAAGAATTTGTATTTGAATGAAAATACATATACAAAATACACATAAAATAACGTAAATTTGTATAAAACTATGTAAATTTGTATGAAAATATATAAACAAATACACATAAAATAACGTAAATTTGGATAAAATGTATATACAAAATATACATTAAATAATGTAAATATGTATAAAAATATATATACAAAATACACATAGAATAATGTTAAATCGTATCAAAATAAATAAACAGAATATCAATTAAATAATGTAAATTTATATGAAAATAAAGATGCAAAATACCCATATAATAACGCATATTTGCATAAAAATATATATACAAAAATACACATGAAATAATTAAATTTATATAGAAATAAATATACAATAAAGTAAATTTGTATTGAAATAGATATGTAAAACACACATCAATAATGTAAATTTGTATCAAAATATATATACGAATACACATAAAATAGAGTAAACTTCTATGAAAATATACATACAAAATACACATAAACTTATGTAAATAGTAAAAAATATATATACCAAATACACCTAAGATAATGTAAATTCGTATCAAAATAAATAAACAAAATTCCGATGAAAGAACGTATAATTGTAGGAAAATAAATATACAAAACATACATAAAATAACGAAAATTTGTATAAAAATTTATACAAAACAAAACAAAAATAATTTCAATTTGTTTGAAAATAGATATACAAAATACACATATAATTAGTTAAATTTGTCTTTAAATATATGTACAAAAAACATATAAAATAATGTAAATTTTTATGAAATGAAAACATATAAACATAAAATAACGTACATTTGTATAAAATATATATACAAAATACACATAGAATAATGTAAAATCGTATCAAAATAAGTACACAGAATATCAATAAAATAATTTAAATTTGTATGAAAATAAAGATGCAAAATACAAATAAAATAAACCATATTTTTTTTTAAATACATATACAAAAATACACATAGAATAATTAAATTTGTATTAAAATTAATATACAAAATGCACATACAATAAGGGAAATTTGTATTGAAAAATAAACAAAATACACACAAAACAGTGTAAATTTGTTTCAAAATATATATATGAATACACATAAAATAACGTTGATTTCTAGAGGAATATATATACAAAATACACATGAAATGATGTAGATACGTATAAAAATATATATACAAAATACATTAAATAATGTAAATTCGCGTCAAAATAAATACACAAAATATCAAAGAATGTGTATTTGTATGAATATACAAAATACACATAAATAACCTAAATTTGTATCAAACTATATACAAAATATTATTTTAATACAAATTTAATTTTTGATGTATTTTGGTATATATATTTTATAAATAATAAAATGCGTTATTTTATGGGTATTTTGCCTCTTTATTTTCATACAAATTTACATTATTTTATTAATATTCTGTGTATTTATTTTGATACGATTTACATTTTCTATTTGTATTTTGTATATATATTTTATGCAAATTTACGTTATTTTAAGTGTATGTATTTGTTTATATATTTTCATTCAAATTTACATTATTTTATGTCTTTTGTATATGTATTTCAATACAAATTTAACTAAATTTATGTGTATTTTGTATATTTATTTTCATAAAAATTTATATATTTTATTATTTTTGTATATAGTTTGATACAAATTTAGTTTATTTTATGTGTATTTTGTATATATATTTTCATACAAATACACATTCTTTTATTGATATTTTGTTTATTTATTTTGACGCGAATTTACAGTATTTAATGTGTATCTTGTATATATATATATATATATATATATATATATATATATATATATATATATATATATATATATATATATATATATATATATATATATATATATATATATATATATATATATATATATATATATTTTTATACGTATTTACATCATTTCATGTGTATTTTGTATATATATTCCTATATAAATCAACGTTATTTTATGTGTATCCGTATATATATTTTGAAACAAATTTACATTATTTATGTGTATTTTGCATATTTATTTCAATACAAATTTACTTTATTGTATGTGCATTTTGTATATTTATTTTAATACAAATTAAAGTATTTTATGTGTATTTTTGTATACATATTTTTATGCAAATATGCGTTATAATATAGGTATTTTGCAGCTTTATTTTTATACAAATTTACATTATTTTATTGATATTCTGTATATTTATTTTGATTCGATTTAACATTATTCTTTGTGTATTTTGTATATATTTTTTCTATACATATTTACATAATTTAATATTTATTTTGTATATATATTTTATCCAAATTTACGTCATTTTATGTGTATTTGTTTATATATTTTCATACAAATTTACATTATTTTATGTGAATTTTTTATATGTATTTCAATACAAATTTGCCTAATTTTATGTGTATCTTGCAAATATATTTTCAAACAAATTTAAACTATTTATGTTTTTTTGTATATATTTTCATACAAATTTTAGTTATTTTATTTGTAATTTGTATATATATTTTCCTTCAAATTTACATTCTTTTATTGGAATTTTGTTTATTTATTTTGATACGAATTTACATTATTTTATGTTTATTTTGTATATATATTTTTCTACGTATTTAAATTATTTTTTGTGTATTTTGTATATACATTTTCAATAAAATTTACGTTATTTTATTGTGTGTATTCGTATATATTTTGAAACAAATTTTATACAAATTCATATTGTTTTATGTGTATTTGTATATATATTTTCATACAAATTTATATGTGTATTTTGTATACATTTTTTTATACTTATTTACTTCATTTTATGTGTATTTTGTATATATATTTTTATAGAAATCTACGTTATTTTGTGTATTCGTTTATATATTTTGAAAAACATTAACATTGTTTTATATGTATTTTGCATATCTATTTCAATACAAATTTACCTTAATGAATGTGCATTTTGTATATTTATTTTAATACAAATTTAAATATTTTATGTGTATTTTGGTATATATATATTTAAAAAAAAATACCCATAAAATTTACGGGTATTTTGCTTCTTTATTTTCATACAAATTTACATTATTTTATTAATATTATTTGTATTTATTTTGATACGATTTTACACTATTCTACTTGTGTTTTGTATATATTTTTTTCATACATATTTGCATTATTTAATGTGTATTTTGTATATATATTTTATACAAATTTACGTTATTTAAAGTGTATTTTTTAATATTTTTTTATTTAAATTTTTATTATTTTATGTGTATTTTGTATATGAATTTCAATACGAATTTACCTAATTTTGTAAGTATTTTGTATGTTTATTTTAATACAAATTTAAACTATTTTTGTGTACTTTTGTATGTATTTTTTATATAATTTTTTTATAGAGATTTACGTTTTTTTATGTGTATTCGTATATATATTTTGAAATAAATTTACCTTGTTTTATGTATGTTTTGCATATCTATTTCAATACAAATTTACCACATTATTTTATGCGTATTTTGTATATGTATTTCAATACAAATTTGCCTAATTTTATGTGTATTTTGCATATCTATTTTCAAACAAATTTAAATTATTTTTGTGAATTTTTGTATTATATTTATACAAATTTTAGTTATTTTAATTGTATTTTGTATATATATTTTCCTACAAATATACATTCTTTTAGTGGAATTTTGTTTATTTATTTTGATACGAATTTACGTTATTTTATGTGTATTTTGTATATATATTTGTCTACGTATTTACATTATTTAATGTGTTTTTTGTATATATATTTTTATGTAAATTTACTTTATTTTATGTGCATTTTTGTACATATATTTTTATAGAAATTTGCGTTATTTTATGTGTATTTTTTTCATGTTTTCTCATAGAAATTTACATTAATTTATTGGTATTTTGTTTATTTATTTTGATACGAATTACATTATTATATGTGTATTTTGTACATATTTTTTTATTATTATTAAAAATATATATACAAAACACACATTAAATAATGTCAATTAGTACATAAAATAACCTAAATTTGTATAAAACTTTATACAAAAGTACACAAAAATAATTTAAATTTGTATAAAAAGAAATATACAAAATACACGTAAAATCAGGTAAATTTGTATTGAAATACATATACAAAATACACATCAAATAATGTAGATTTGAATGAAAATATATAAACAAACACACTTAAAATAATGTAAATTTGTATAAAATATATATGCAAGATACACATTAAATAATGTAAATGTGTATAAAAAAATATATACAAAAAACAAATAGAATAATGTAAAATCGTATCAAAATAAATACACAGAATATCAATAAAATAATGTAAATTTGTATGAAAATAAAGATGCAAAAAACCCAAAAAATATCGCATTTTTTATAAAAATATATATACCAAAATACACATAAAATATTTAAATTTGTATTGAAATAAATATTCAAAATGCACATACAATAAGGTAAATTTGTATTGAAAGAGATATGCAAAAATACATATAAAACAATGTAAACTCGTTTGAAAATATATATACGAATACACATAAAATAAAGTAGATTTCTATAGAAATATATATACAAAATACATATGAAATTATGTAAATACGTATAAAAATATATATACAAAATACATATCAAATAATGTAAATTCGTGTCAAAATAAATAAACAAAATATCATGAAAAGAATGTGTATTTGTATGAAAATAGATAATAGATAATAAATTTGTATAAAATATATATGCAAGATACACATTAAATAATGTAAATATGTATAAAAAAGTATATACAAAAAACAAATAGAATAATGTAAAATCGTATCAAAATAGATACACCGAATATTAATAAAAAATGTAAATTTGTATGAAAATAAAGATGCAAAATTCCCATAAAATAGCGCATTTCTTATAAAAATATATATACCAAAATACACATAAAATATTTAAATTTGTATTGAAATAAATATTCAAAATACACATACAATAAGGTAAATTTGTATTGAAAGAGATATGCAAAAATACATATAAAACAATGTAAATTTGTTTCAAAATATATATACGAATACAAATAAAAAAAACGTAGATTTCTATAAAATATATATACAAAATACACATAAAATGAAGTAAATCCGTATAAAAAAATGTATACAAAATACACATAAAATAATGTAAATTCGAATTAAAATAAATAAACAAAATACCAATAAAAGAATGTGTATTTGGATAAATATAAATATACAAAATACACATACAAATTAAACATAAAATAAGGTAGATTTGTAATAAAATATATGTACAAAATAGACATAAAATAATGTAAATTTATATGAAAATATATTACAAATACACATAAAATACCATGAATTTGTATAAAAATATATATTCAAAATATATATTAAATAATGTAAAAGCGTATAAAAATATATATACAAAGTACATATAAAATAATGTAAATTCGTATCATTATAAATCAACAAAACACCAATAAAATAATATATATTTGAATGAAAATAAATTTACAAAATACACATAACATAACTAAAATTTGTATTAAAATATATACAAAAATACATAGAAATAATTTGAGTTTGTATGAAAATAGATATACAAAATATACATAAAACTAGGTAAATTTCTTTTAAAATGTATATACAAAATACCCATAAAATATTGTAAATTTGTGTCAAAATATATAAACAAATACACATAAAATAAAGTAAATTTGTATGAAAAATATATACAAAATACACATAGAATAATGTCAATTCGTATCAAAATGAATGAGCAGAATATCAATAAAATAATGTAAATTTGTATGAAAATAAAGATGCAAAATACCTAAAAAATAAAGCATATGTTTATAAAAAATACAGATACAAAAATACACATCGAATAATTAAATTTGTATTAAAATTAATACACAAAATGCGTATATAATAAGGTAAATTTGTATTGAAAAAATATGCAACATACACGTTTACTCATACAAATTTATATTATTTTATTGGTATTTTGTTTATTTATTTTGATATGAATTACATGATTATATGTGTATTTTGTACATATTTTTTTATACGTATTTACATTATTTAATGTGTATTTTGTTTATATATTTTCATACAAATTTACGTTATTATATGTGTATTTGTATAAATATTTTGATACAAATTTACTTTATTTCATGCATTTTGTATATATATTTCAATTCAAATTTAGCTTATTTTGTGTGTATTTTGTATATATTTTCACACAAATTTAATTACTTCTGTGTATTTTTGTATATAGTTTTATATAAATCTACGTTATTTTGTGTATTTTGTATATATATATTTATACAAATACACATTCTTTTATTGGTATTTTGTTTATTTATTTTGATACGAATTTACATTATTTTATGTGTATTTTGTATACATTTTTTATACGTATTTACTTCATTTTATGTGTATTTTGTATATATATTTTTTTAGAAATCTACGTTATTTTATGTGTATTCGTATATATATTTTGAAACAAATTTACATTGTTTTATATGTACTTTGCATATCTATTTCAATACAAATTTACCTTATTGTATGTGTTTTTTGTATATTTATTTTAATACAAATTTAATTTTTTGATGTGTATTTTGGTATATATATTTTTATAAATAAAAAAATGCGTTATTTTATGGGTATTTTGCTTTATTTTCATACAAGTTTACATTATTTTATTAATATTCTGTGTATTTATTTTGATATGATTTTACATTATTCTATTTATATTTTGTACATATTTTTTTATACAAATTTACGTTATTTTAAGTGTATTTGTTTATGTATTTTCATTCAAATTAACATTATTTTATGTGTATTTTGTGTATGTATTTCAATATAAATTTACCTAATTTTATGTGTATTTTGTATATTTATTTTCATACAAATTTAAAATATTTTTGTGTATTTTTGTATATAGTTTGATACAAATTTAGGTTATTTTATGTGTATTATGTATATCTATTTTCATACAAATACAAATTCTTTTATTGATATTTTGTTTATTTATTTTGATGAATATACATTATTTAATGTGTATTTTGTATATATATTTTTATACGTATTTACATCATTTCATGTGTATTTTGTATACTTTTAAACAAATTTATATTATTTAATGTGTATTTCGTATATATATATTTATACAAATACACATTCTTTATAATTATTTTGTTTATTTATTTTGATACTAATTTACATTATTTTATGTGTATTTTGCATACATTTTTAACATTTACCTAATTTTATGTATTTTGTATATATATATATATATATATATATATATATATATATATATATATATATATATATATATATATATATATATATATATATATATATATATATATATATATATATATATATATATATATATATATATATATATATATATATATTATTTCTGTGTATATATATATATTTTGAAACAAATTTACATTGTTTATATGTATTTTGCATATCTATTTTTGTGTATTCTTTATTTATTTTTGTTATACATAGAATAATGTAAAATCGTATCAAAATAAGTACACATAATATCAATTAAATAATTTAAATTTGTGTGAAAATAAAGATGAAAAATACCCATAAAATAAAGCATATTTTTTTTTAAATTACCTATACAAAAATACAGATAGAATAATTAAATTTGTATTAAAACTAATGTACAAAATGCACATACAATAAGGTAAATTTGTATTGAAAAAAAAAAACGCAAAATACACATAAAACAGTGTAAATTTGTTTCAAAATATATATATACGAATACACTTAAAATAACGTAGATTTCTATAGAAATTTATATACAAAAAGGCACTTGAGATGCTGTAAATACGTATAAAAATATATATACAAAATAGACATTAAATAATGTAAATTCGTGTCAAAATAAATAAACAAAATATCAATAAAAGAATTTGTATTTGAATGAAAATACATATACAAAATACACATAAAATAACGTAAATTTGTATAAAACTATGTAAATTTGTATGAAAATATATAAACAAATACACATAAAATAACGTAAATTTGGATAAAATGTATATACAAAATATACATTAAATAATGTAAATATGTATAAAAATATATATACAAAATACACATAGAATAATGTTAAATCGTATCAAAATAAATAAACAGAATATCAATTAAATAATGTAAATTTATATGAAAATAAAGATGCAAAATACCCATATAATAACGCATAGTTGCATAAAAATATATATACAAAAATACACATGAAATAATTAAATTTATATAGAAATAAATATACAATAAAGTAAATTTGTATTGAAATAGATATGTAAAACACACATCAATAATGTAAATTTGTATCAAAATATATATACGAATACACATAAAATAGAGTAAACTTCTATGAAAATATACATACAAAATACACATAAACTTATGTAAATAGTAAAAAATATATATACCAAATACACCTAAGATAATGTAAATTCGTATCAAAATAAATAAACAAAATTCCGATGAAAGAACGTATAATTGTAGGAAAATAAATATACAAAACATACATAAAATAACGAAAATTTGTATAAAAATTTATACAAAACAAAACAAAAATAATTTCAATTTGTTTGAAAATAGATATACAAAATACACATATAATTAGTTAAATTTGTCTTTAAATATATGTACAAAAAACATATAAAATAATGTAAATTTTTATGAAATGAAAACATATAAACATAAAATAACGTACATTTGTATAAAATATATATACAAAATACACATAGAATAATGTAAAATCGTATCAAAATAAGTACACAGAATATCAATAAAATAATTTAAATTTGTATGAAAATAAAGATGCAAAATACAAATAAAATAAACCATATTTTTTTTTAAATACATATACAAAAATACACATAGAATAATTAAATTTGTATTAAAATTAATATACAAAATGCACATACAATAAGGGAAATTTGTATTGAAAAAAAAAAACGCAAAATACACATAAAACAGTGTAAATTTGTTTCAAAATATATATACGAATACACATAAAATAACGTTGATTTCTAAAGGAATATATATACAAAATACACATGAAATGATGTAAATACGTATAAAAATATATATACAAAATACACATTAAATAATGTAAATTCGCGTCAAAATAAATACACAAAATATCAATAAAAGAATGTGTATTTGTATGAAAATAGACATACAAAATACACATAAAATAACCTAAATTTGTATCAAACTATATACAAAAATATTATTTTAATACAAATTTAATTTTTTGATGTGTATTTTGGTATATATATTTTTATAAATAATAAAAATGCGTTATTTTATGGGTATTTTGCCTCTTTATTTTCATACACATTTACATTATTTTATTAATATTCTGTGTATTTATTTTGATACGATTTTACATTTTCTATTTGTGTTTTGTATATATTATTTTATGCAAATTTACGTTATTTTAAGTGTATTTGTTTATATATTTTCATTCAAATTTACATTATTTTATGTGTATTTTGTATATGTATTTCAATACAAATTTACCTAATTTTATGTGTATTTTGTATATTTATTTTCATAAAAATTTTAAATATTTTTTTGTATTTTTGTATATAGTTTGATACAAATTTAGTTTATTTTATGTGTATTTTGTATATCTATTTTCATACAAATACACATTCTTTTATTGATATTTTGTTTATTTATTTTGACGCGAATTTACAGTATTTAATGTGTATCTTGTGTATATATATTTATATGTATATATATTTATATGTATATATATTTATATGTATATATATTTATATGTATATATATTTATATGTATATATATTTATATGTATATATATTTATATGTATATATATTTATATGTATATATATTTATATATTCCTATAGAAATCAACGTTATTTTATGTGTATCCGTATATATATTTTGAAACAAATTTACATTATTTATGTGTATTTTGCATATTTATTTCAATACAAATTTACTTTATTGTATGTGCATTTTGTATATTTATTTTAATACAAATTAAAGTATTTTATGTGTATTTTTGTATACATATTTTTATGCAAATATGCGTTATAATATAGGTATTTTGCAGCTTTATTTTTATACAAATTTACATTATTTTATTGATATTCTGTATATTTATTTTGATTCGATTTAACATTATTCTTTGTGTATTTTGTATATATTTTTTCTATACATATTTACATAATTTAATATTTATTTTGTATATATATTTTATCCAAATTTACGTCATTTTATGTGTATTTGTTTATATATTTTCATACAAATTTACATTATTTTATGTGAATTTTTTATATGTATTTCAATACAAATTTGCCTAATTTTATGTGTATCTTGCAAATATATTTTCAAACAAATTTAAACTATTTATGTGTATTTTTGTATATATTTTTATACAAATTTTACTTATTTTATTTGTAATTTGTATATATATTTTCCTTCAAATATACATTCTTTTATTGGAATTTTGTTTATTTATTTTGATACGAATTTACATTATTTTATGTTTATTTTGTATATATATTTTTCTACGTATTTAAATTATTTTTTGTGTATTTTGTATATACATTTTCAATAAAATTTACGTTATTTTATTGTGTGTATTCGTATATATTTTGAAACAAATTTTATACAAATTCATATTGTTTTATGTGTATTTGTATATATATTTTCATACAAATTTATATGTGTATTTTGTATACATTTTTTTATACTTATTTACTTCATTTTATGTGTATTTTGTATATATATTTTTATAGAAATCTACGTTATTTTGTGTATTCGTTTATATATTTTGAAAAACATTAACATTGTTTTATGTGTATTTTGCATATCTATTTCAATACAAATTTACCTTAATGAATGTGCATTTTGTATATTTATTTTAATACAAATTTAAATATTTTATGTGTATTTTGGTATATATATATTTAAAAAAAAATACCCATAAAATTTATGGGTATTTTGCTTCTTTATTTTCATACAAATTTACATTATTTTATTAATATTATTTGTATTTATTTTGATACGATTTTACACTATTCTACTTGTGTTTTGTATATATTTTTTTCATACATATTTGCATTATTTAATGTGTATTTTGTATATATATTTTATACAAATTTACGTTATTTAAAGTGTATTTTTTAATATTTTTTTATTTAAATTTTTATTATTTTATGTGTATTTTGTATATTAATTTCAATACGAATTTACCTAATTTTGTAAGTATTTTGTATGTTTATTTTAATACAAATTTAAACTATTTTTGTGTACTTTTGTATGTATTTTTTATATAATTTTTTTATAGAGATTTACGTTTTTTTATGTGTATTCGTATATATATTTTGAAATAAATTTACCTTGTTTTATGTGTGTTTTGCATATCTATTTCAATACAAATTTACCACATTATTTTATGCGTATTTTGTATATGTATTTCAATACAAATTTGCCTAATTTTATGTGTATTTTGCACATCTATTTTCAAACAAATTTAAATTATTTTTGTGAATTTTTGTATTATATTTATACAAATTTTAGTTATTTTAATTGTATTTTGTATATATATTTTCCTACAAATATACATTCTTTTAGTGGAATTTTGTTTATTTATTTTGATACGAATTTACGTTATTTTATGTGTATTTTGTATATATATTTGTCTACGTATTTACATTATTTAATGTGTTTTTTGTATATATATTTTTATGTAAATTTACTTTATTTTATGTGCATTTTTGTACATATATTTTTATAGAAATTTGCGTTATTTTATGTGTATTTTTTTCATGTTTTCTCATAGAAATTTACATTAATTTATTGGTATTTTGTTTATTTATTTTGATACGAATTACATTATTATATGTGTATTTTGTACATATTTTTTTATTATTATTAAAAATATATATACAAAACACACATTAAATAATGTCAATTAGTACATAAAATAACCTAAATTTGTATATAACTTTATACAAAAGTACACAAAAATAATTTAAATTTGTATAAAAAGAAATATACAAAATACACGTAAAATCAGGTAAATTTGTATTGAAATACATATACAAAATACACATCAAATAATGTAGATTTGAATGAAAATATATAAACAAACACACTTAAAATAGCGTAAATTTGTATAAAATATATATGCAAGATACACATTAAATAATGTAAATGTGTATAAAAAAATATATACAAAAAACAAATAGAATAATGTAAAATCGAATCAAAATAAATACACAGAATATCAATAAAATAATGTAAATTTGTATGAAAATAAAGATGCAAAAAACCCAAAAAATATCGCATTTTTTATAAAAATATATATACCAAAATACACATAAAATATTTAAATTTGTATTGAAATAAATATTCAAAATGCACATACAATAAGGTAAATTTGTATTGAAAGAGATATGCAAAAATACATATAAAACAATGTAAACTCGTTTGAAAATATATATACGAATACACATAAAATAAAGTAGATTTCTATAGAAATATATATACAAAATACATATGAAATTATGTAAATACGTATAAAAATATATATACAAAATACATATCAAATAATGTAAATTCGTGTCAAAATAAATAAACAAAATATCATGAAAAGAATGTGTATTTGTATGAAAATAGATAATAGATAATAAATTTGTATAAAATATATATGCAAGATACACATTAAATAATGTAAATATGTATAAAAAAGTATATACAAAAAACAAATAGAATAATGTAAAATCGTATCAAAATAGATACACCGAATATTAATAAAAAATGTAAATTTGTATGAAAATAAAGATGCAAAATTCCCATAAAATAGCGCATTTCTTATAAAAATATATATACCAAAATACACATAAAATATTTAAATTTGTATTGAAATAAATATTCAAAATACACATACAATAAGGTAAATTTGTATTGAAAGAGATATGCAAAAATACATATAAAACAATGTAAATTTGTTTCAAAATATATATACGAATACAAATAAAAAAAACGTAGATTTCTATAAAATATATATACAAAATACACATAAAATGAAGTAAATCCGTATAAAAAAATGTATACAAAATACACATAAAATAATGTAAATTCGAATTAAAATAAATAAACAAAATACCAATAAAAGAATGTGTATTTGGATAAATATAAATATACAAAATACACATACAAATTAAACATAAAATAAGGTAGATTTGTAATAAAATATATGTACAAAATAGACATAAAATAATGTAAATTTATATGAAAATATATTACAAATACACATAAAATACCATGAATTTGTATAAAAATATATATTCAAAATATATATTAAATAATGTAAAAGCGTATAAAAATATATATACAAAGTACATATAAAATAATGTAAGTTCGTATCAATATAAATCAACAAAACACCAATAAAATAATATATATTTGAATGAAAATAAATTTACAAAATACACATAACATAACTAAAATTTGTATTAAAATATATACAAAAATACATAGAAATAATTTGAGTTTGTATGAAAATAGATATACAAAATATACATAAAACTAGGTAAATTTCTTTTAAAATGTATATACAAAATACCCATAAAATATTGTAAATTTGTGTCAAAATATATAAACAAATACACATAAAATAACGTAAATTTGTATGAAAAATATATACAAAATACACATAGAATAATGTCAATTCGTATCAAAATGAATGAGCAGAATATCAATAAAATAATGTAAATTTGTATGAAAATAAAGATGCAAAATACCTAAAAAATAAAGCATATGTTTATAAAAAATACAGATACAAAATACATCGAATAATTAAATTTGTATTAAAATTAATACACAAAATGCGTATATAATAAGGTAAATTTGTATTGAAAAAATATGCAACATACACGTTTACTCATACAAATTTATATTATTTTATTGGTATTTTGTTTATTTATTTTGATATGAATTACATGATTATATGTGTATTTTGTACATATTTTTTTATACGTATTTACATTATTTAATGTGTATTTTGTTTATATATTTTCATACAAATTTACGTTATTATATGTGTATTTGTATAAATATTTTGATACAAATTTACTTTATTTCATGCATTTTGTATATATATTTCAATTCAAATTTAGCTTATTTTGTGTGTATTTTGTATATATTTTCACACAAATTTAATTACTTCTGTGTATTTTTGTATATAGTTTTATATAAATCTACGTTATTTTATGTGTATTTTGTATATTTATATTTATACAAATACACATTCTTTTATTGGTATTTTGTTTATTTATTTTGATACGAATTTACATTATTTTATGTGTATTTTGTATACATTTTTTATACGTATTTACTTCATTTTATGTGTATTTTGTATATATATTTTTTTAGAAATCTACGTTATTTTATGTGTATTCGTATATATATTTTGAAACAAATTTACATTGTTTTATATATACTTTGCATATCTATTTCAATACAAATTTACCTTATTGTATGTGTTTTTTGTATATTTATTTTAATACAAATTTAATTTTTTGATGTGTATTTTGGTATATATATTTTTATAAATAAAAAAAAATGCGTTATTTTATGGGTATTTTGCTTCTTTATTTTCATACAAATTTACATTATTTTATTAATATTCTGTGTATTTATTTTGATATGATTTTACATTATTCTATTTATATTTTGTACATATTTTTTTATACAAATTTACGTTATTTTAAGTGTATTTGTTTATGTATTTTCATTCAAATTAACATTATTTTATGTGTATTTTGTGTATGTATTTCAATATAAATTTACCTAATTTTATGTGTATTTTGTATATTTATTTTCATACAAATTTAAAATATTTTTGTGTATTTTTGTATATAGTTTGATACAAATTTAGGTTATTTTATGTGTATTATGTATATCTATTTTCATACAAATACACATTCTTTTATTGATATTTTGTTTATTTATTTTGACGCGAATATACATTATTTAATGTGTATTTTGTATATATATTTTTATACGTATTTACATCATTTCATGTGTATTTTGTATACTTTTAAACAAATTTATATTATTTAATGTGTATTTTGTATATATATATATATATTTATACAAATACACATTCTTTTATTGGTATTTTGTTTATTTATTTTGATACTAATTTACATTATTTTATGTGTATTTTGCATACATTTTTTAACGTATTTACCTAATTTTATGTGTATTTTGTATATATATATATATATATATATATATATATAGATATATATATATATATATATATATATATATATATATATATATATATATATATATATATATATATATATATATATATATATATATATATTTTGAAACAAATTTACATTGTTTATATGTATTTTGCATATCTATTTTTGTGTATTCTTTATTTATTTTTGTTATACATAGAATAATGTAAAATCGTATCAAAATAAGTACACAGAATATCAATTAAATAATTTAAATTTGTGTGAAAATAAAGATGAAAAATACCCATAAAATAAAGCATTTTTTTTTTAAATTACCTATACAAAAATACACATAGAATAATTAAATTTGTATTAAAACTAATGTACAAAATGCACATACAATAAGGTAAATTTGTATTGAAAAAAAAAACGCAAAATACACATAAAACAGTGTAAATTTGTTTCAAAATATATATACGAATACACTTAAAATAACGTTGATTTCTATAGGAATATATATACAAAATACACATGAAATGATGTAAATACGTATAAAAATATATATACAAAATACACATTCAAAACTGTAAATTCGCATCAAAATAAATAAACAAAATATCAATAAAAGAATGTATATTTGTATGAAAACAGATATACAAAATACTCATAAAATAACCTAAATTTTTATCAAACTATATACAAAAATACATAAAAATATTTTAAATTTGTATGAAAATAAATATACAAAATACTCATAAAATTAGGTAAATTTGTATTGAAATACTTATACAAAATACATATAAAATAATGTAAATCTGAATGAAAAGACATAAAAAAATACACTTAAAATAACGTAAATTTGTATAAAAAAATATATACAAAACACAAATAGAATAATATAAAATCGCATCAAAATAAATATACAGAATATTAATAATATAATGTAAATTTGTATGAAAATAAAGAGGCAAAATTCCCATAAAATAACGCATTTTTTTATATAGAAATATATATACCAAAATACACATAAAAAATTAAATATGTATTAAAATAAATATATAAAAACCACATACAAAAAGGTAAATTTGTATTGAAATAGATATGCAAAATACATATAAAACAATGTAAATTTATTTCAAAATATATATACGAATACACATAAAATAACGTAGATTTCTATAAAAATATATATACAAAATACACAAAAAATGAAGGAAATACGTATAAAAAAATGTATACAAAATACACATAAAATAATGTAAATTCGTATCAAAAAAAAAAAAACAATAAAAGAATGTGTATTTGTATAAATATAAATATACAAAATACACATAAAATAACGTAGATTTATATACAACTATATACAAAAATACACAGAAGTATTTTAATTTGTATGAAAAAAGATATACAAAATAAGGTAAATTCGTTTCAAATTCAATAAACAAAATTCAGATAAAAGAACGTATATTTGAAGAAAAAAATAAATATACAAAATACACATAAAATAACGAAAATTTGTATGAAAATATATAAAAAAATAAACAAAAATAATTTCAATTTGTATGAAAATAAATATACAAAATACACATGTATTTTGTATATCTATTTTCACACAAATTTAATTACCTTTGTGTATTTTTGCATATAGTTTTATATAAATTTACGTTATTTTATTTGTATTTTGTATATTTATATTTATACAATACACATTCTTTTATTAGTATTTTGTTTATTTATTTTGATACGAGTTTACACTATTTTATGTGTATTTTGAATACCTTTTTTTATACGTATTTACTTCATTTTATGTGTTTTTTGTATATTTATTTTCATAGAAATCTACGTTATTTTATGTGTATTCGTATATATATTTTTAAAAAAATTTACATGGTTTTATATGTATTTTGCATATCTATTTCAATACAAATTTACCACATTGTATGTGCATTTTGTATATTTATTTCAATACAAATTAAAATATTTTATGTGTGTCTTGGTATACATATTTAAAAAAAATGCGTTATTTTATAGGTATTTTGCATTTTAATTTTATACAAATTTACATTATTTTATTAATATTCTGTGTATTTATTTTGATAAGATTTTATATTATTCTATTTGTGTTTTGTGTATATTTTTTTATACATATTTACATTATTTAATGTGTATTTTTTATATATATTTTATACAAATTTATGATATTTTAAGTGTATTTGTTTATATATTTTCATTCAAATTTACATTATTTTATGTGTATTTTGTAAATGTATTTCAATACAAATTTACTTAATTTTATGTGTATTTTGTATATCTATTTTCATACAAAATAAAATTATTTTTGTGTATTTTTGTATATAGTTTTAAACAAATTTAGGTGATTTTATATGTATATTGTATATCTATTTTCATACAAATACACATTCTTTTATTGATATTTTGTTCATTTATTTTGACGCGAATTTACATTATTTAATGTATATTTTATATATATATTTTTATACGTGTCTACATCATTTGATGTGTATTTTGTATATATATTTCTATAGAAATCTACGTTGATTTATGAGTATTCGTATATAGATTTTGAAATAAATTTACACTGCTTTATGTGTTTTTTGCATATTTTTTCTATACAAATTTACCTTATTGTATAAGTATTTCGTATATTAATTTTAATGCAAATTTAATTATGCTATGTGTATTTTTGTATATGTATTTCTATAAAAATATGCTTTATTTTATGGGTATTTTGCATTTTTATTTTCATACAAATTTACATTATTTTATTTATACTCTGTTTAATTTTTTTTAAACAATTTTACATTATTCTATGTGTATTTTGTATATTTATTTTTATACGTATTTACTTAGTTTTATGTGTATTTTGTATATATATTTTTATAGAAATCTACGTTATTTTATGTGTATTCGTATATATATTTTGAAACAAATTTACATTGTTTTATATGTATTTTTGCATATCTCTTTCAATACAAGTTTACCTTATTGTATGTGCATTTTGTATATTTATTTCAATACAAATTTAAATATTTTATGTGTATTTTGGTATATATATTTTTATAAGAAATGCGCTATTTGATGGGAATTTTGCTTCTTTATTTTCATACAAATTTACATTATTTTATTAATATTCAGTGTATTTATTTGATACGATGTCATTTTATTCTATTTGTTTTTTGTTTATATTTTTTTTATACATATTTACATTATTTAATGTGTATCTTGCATATATATTTCATTCAAATTTATTATCTATTATTTATTTTCATACAAATACACATTCTTTTCATGATATTTTGTTTATTTATTTTGACACGAATTTACCTAGATATGTATTTTGTATATATATTTTTATACGTATTTACATAATTTCATGTGTATTTTGTATATATATTTCTATAGAAATTTACCTTATTTTATGTGTATTCGTATATATATTTTGAAACAAATTTACTTTGTTTTATATGTATTTTTGAATATCTCTTTCAATACATTTTTACCTTACTGTATATGCATTTTGTATATTTATTTCAATACAAATTTAAATATTTTATGTTTTTTGGTATATATATTTTTATAAAAATGCGCTATTTGATAGGAATTTTGCATCTTTCTATTCATTCAAATTTACAATATTTTATTGATATTCTGTGTATTTATATTGATAGGATTTTACATTATTCTATTTATTTTTTGTATATATTTTTTTATACACATTTACATTATTTAATGTGTATCTTGCATATATTTTTTATACAAATTTACGTTATTTTAAGTGTATTTGTTTATATATTTTCATTCAAATTTACATTATTTTATGTGTATTTTGTATATGTATTTCAATTCAAATTTACCTAATTTTATGTGTATTTTGTTTATTTCTTTTCATACAAATTTTAAATATTTCTGTGTATTTTTGTATATAGTTTTATACAAATTTAGGTTATTTTATGTAGGCATTTACATTATTTAATGTGTGTTTTGTATACATATCTTTATGCAAATTTACTTTATTTTATGTGCATTTTTGTACATATATTTTTTTTAGAAATTTGCGTTATTTTATGTGTATTTGTATATGTTTTCTCATACAAATTTACATTATTTTATTGCTATTTTGTTTATTTATTTTGATACGAATGAAAATAGATATACAAAATATACATAAAATAAACAAAATTTGTATTGAAATTTATATACAAAATACATAAAATAATGTAAATTTGTATCAAAATATTTTAACAGATGCGCATAAAATAACGTAGATTTGTTTTAAAATATACAAAATACACATTAAATAATGTGAATATATATAAAAAAATATATACAAAACACAAATACAATAGTGTAAAATCGTATTAAAATAAATACACAGAATATTAATAAAACAATGTAAATTTGTATGAAAATAAAAATGCAAAATACCCATTAAATAACGCATTTTTTTTTATAAAAATATATATACCAAAATACACATGAAAAAATTAATTTGTATTAAAATAAATATACAAAATACACATACAATAAGGTAAATCTGTATTGAAATAGATATGGAAAATACATATAAAACAATGTAAATTTATTTCAAAATATATATACGAACACACATGAAATAACGTAGATTTGTATAAAAATATATATACAAAATACACATAAAATGAAGTAAATACGTATAAGAAAATGTATACAAAATACATATAAAATAATGTAAATTCGTATCAAAATAAATAAACAAAATACCAATAAAAGAATGTGTATTTGTATAAATATAAATACACAAAATACACTTAAAATAACGTAAATTTGTATAAAACTATATACAAAAATACACAGAAGTAATTAAATTCGTATGAAGAGATATACAAAATACAGATAAAATAAGCTAAATTTGAAGTGAAATGTATTTACAAAATACATAAAATAGTGTAAATTTGTATCAAAATATTTATAAAAATACATATAATAACGTAAATTTGTTTAAAAATATATAAACAAAATACACATTAAGTAATGTAAATACGTATAAAAAATATGTACAAAATACACATAATAATTATAACCATGTAATTCGTATCAAACTAAATAAACAAAATATCAATAAAATAATGTAGATTTGTATGAGAAAACATATACAAATATATATAAAATAACGCTAATTTCTATAAAAATATATGTCCAAAAATGAACGTAAAATACAGTAACTTTTGATAAAAATATATATAGAAAACACACATTAAATAATGTAAATGCGTACATAAAATAACCTAAATTTGTATAAAACTATATACAAAAATACACAAAAATAATTTAAATTAAAATAAATAAACAAAATACACATAAAATTAGGTTAATTTGTATGTAAATACATATACAAAATACACATAATGTAAATTTGAAATAAAATATATAAACAAATACACATACATTAATGTAAATTTATATGAAATATATATACAAAATACCTATTAAATAACGCATTTTTATAAATTTGTATAAAAATATATACAAAACACAAATAGAATAATGTAAAATCGTATCAAAATATATACACAGAATATTAATAAAATAATGTAAATTTGAATGAAAATTAAGATGCAAAATACCTATAAAATTTTTTATAAAATTATTGATACCAAAATACACATCAAATATTTGAATTTGTATTAAAATAAATATACAAAGTGCACATACAATAAGGTAAATTTGTATTGAAATAGATATGCAAAATACATATAAAATAATGTAAATTTGTTTCAAAATATATATACGAATACCCATAAAATAACGTAGATTTCTATAAAAATACATATACAAAATACACATAAAATTAAGTAAATACGTTTAAAAAAATGTATACAAAATACACATAAAATAATGTAAATTCGTATAAATGTAAATAAACAATATACCAATAAAAGAATGTGTATTTGTATAAATATAAATATACAAAATGCACATAAAATAACGTAAATTTATACAAAACTATATACATAAAATAACGCAAATTTCTATAAAAATATATGTACAAAAAAGAACATAAAATAAATTTGCATGAAAATATATATACAAAACACACATTAGATAATGTAAATGAGTATAAAAATATGTATACAAAGTACCTAATCTAAACTCGTATCGAATTAAATTAAGAAAATACCAATGGATGGATGGATGAAAATATATATACAAAATACACATAAAATAACCTAAATACAAATACAAACATACACTTAAAATAATTTAAAATTGAATGAAATAAATATACAAAATAAACATAAAACAAGGTAAATTTGTAATGAAATATATAAAAAAATACACATAAAATAATATAAATTTGTATGAAAATATATATAGAAATACACATTAAATAACATGAATTTGTATAAAATTTGTATCAAAATATATGCTTATACACAATAAAATAACGTAATTTTTTTATGAAAATGTATAAACAAAATACACATAAAATAATTTAAATACGTAGAAAAATATATATAAAAACACAAAAAAAAATTTAAATATGTATGAATATATATAAACAAATACACATAAAATAATGTAAATTTGTATAAAATATATATACAAAATGAATATTATATATATATATATATATATATATATATATATATATATATATATATATATATATATATATATATATATATATATATATATATATATATATATATATATATATATATATATATATATATATATATATATATATATATATATATATATATATATATATATATATATATATATATATATATATATATATATACAAAAAACACATAGAATAATGTTAAATCGTATCGAAATAAATAAAGAGAATATCAATAAAATAATGTAAATTTGTATGAAAATAAAGATGCAAAACATCCATATAATAACGCATATTTGCATAAAAATATATATAGAAAAATGCATATAAAATAATTAAATTTGTATTAAAATAATTATACAAAATGCACGTACAATAAAGTAAATTTGTATTGAAATAGATATGCAAAATACACATTAATAATGTAAATTTGTATCAAAATATATATACGAACCTCATAAAATAGAGTAAATTTCTATGAAAATATACATACAAAATAGATATACAAAATACACAAATAACTAGTTAAATTTGTATTTAAATACATGTACAAAATGTAGATTTGTATGAAATGAAAACAAATACATTTTATATAAAATATATATACAAAATACACATAGAATAATGTAAAATCATATCAAAATAAATACACAGAATATCAATAAAATATTGTAAATTTGTATGAAAATAAAGATGCAAAATACCCATAAAATAAAGCATATTTTTTTTTAAAAATACATATACAAAAATACACATAGATTAATCAAATTTGTATTAAATTTAATATACAAAATGCACATACAATAAGGTAAATTTGTATTAAAAAATATGCAAAATACACATAAAAATATGTAAATTTTTTTCAAAATATATATACGAATACACATAAAATAACGCAGATATAGAAATATATATACAAAATACACTTGATATAATGTAAATACGTATAAAAATATATATACAAAATACACATTAAATAATGTTAATTCGTGTCAAAATAAATAAACAAAATATCATGAAAAGAACGTGTATTTGTATGAAAATAGATATACAAAATACACATAAAATAACCTAAATTTGTATAAAACTATATACAAAAATACACAAAAATAATTTAAGCTTGTATGAAAATAAATATACAAAATGCATATAAAATCAGGTAAATTTGTATTAAAATACATATACAAAATACACATAAAATAATGTAAATTTTAATGAAATTATATAAACATATAGACTTAAAATAACGTAAATTTTTATCAAATATATATACAAAAAACACATTAAATAATGTAAATATGTATAAAAAAAATATATACAAAACACAAATAAAATAATGTAAAATCGTATCAAAATAAATACAAAAAATGTTAATAAAATAATGTAAATTTGAATGAAAATTAAGATGCAAAATACCCATAAAATAACGCATTTTTTATAAAAATATATATACGAAAAAACATAAAATATTTGATTTTGTATTAAAATAAATAGATATACAAAATACACATAAAATAAGCTAAATTTGAATTAAAATATATATACAAAATACATAAAATAATGTAAATTTGTATCAAAACACTTATACAAATACACATAAAATAACGTAAATTTGTATGAAAATGTATAAACAAAATAAACATTAAATAATGTAAATACGTATAAAAAAATGAACAAAATACACAAATAATCATGTAATTCGTATCAAAATAAATAGACAAAATACCAATAAAATAATGTAAATTTCTATGAGAAAACATATACAAAATACACATAAATAACGCAAATATCAATAAAAATATATATAATATAATATATTTTTAAACATATTTAAAATATTTAATGTATATTGTGTATATATATTTTATCCAAATCTACGTTATTTTATATGTATTTGTTTATATATTTTCATACAAATTTACATTATTTTATGTGAGTTTTGTATATGTATTTCAATACAAATTTGCCTAACTTTAAGTGTATTTTGCATATCTATTTTCAAACAAATTTAAATTATTTTTGTGTATTTTTGTATATATTTTTATACAAATTTTAGTTATTTTATTTGTTTTTTGTATATATATTTTCCAACAAATATAAATTCTTTTATTGGAATTTTTTGTATTTAATTTTTTACGAATTTATATTATTTTATGTGTATTTTGTATATATATTTTTCTACGTATTTAAATTATTTTATGTGTATCTTATATATACATTTTCATAAAAATTTACGTTATTTTATTGTGTGTATTCGTATATATTTTGAAACAAATTTTATACAAATTCATGTTATTTTATGTGTATTTCTATATATATTTTCATACAAATTTATATTATTTTATGTGTATTCTTACATATATTTTATTACAAATTTACCTTATTTTATGTTTATTTTGTATATTTATTTCATTCAATATAATCAAATATAAATTTATTGTTTATGCATTTTGTATATTAATTTTAATACAAATTTAATTATTCTATGTGTATATTTCTATAAATATTTTTATAAAAATATGCTTTATATTATGGGTATTTTGCATCTTTATTTTCATACAAATTTATGTTATTTATTGATATTCTGCTCATTTATTTTGATACGATTTGACATTATTCTATGTGTATTTTGTATATATTTTTCATAGAAATTTACGTTATTTTATGTGTATTGTTTATATATTTTGACACAAATTTACAATATTTTATGTGTATTTTGAATATCTATTTTCATACAAACTCAAATTATTTTTATGTTTTTTTGTATATATTTCAATACAAATTTTAGTTATTTTATGTGTTTTTTGTAAATCTATTTTCATTCAAATATATATTGTTTTATTGGTATTTTGTTGATTTATATTGATACGAATTTATATTATTTTATATGAACTTTGTATATATATTTTTATACGCATTTACATTATTTAATATTTATTTTGAATATATAATTTTATACAAATTCATGGTATTTTATGTGTATTTGTATATATATTTTCATATAAATTTACATTATTTTATGTGTATTTTGTACATATATTTCATTACAAATTATTTTTATGTATTTTTGTATATATTTCAATACAAATTTTAGTTAGGTTATGTGTTTTTTGTAAATCTATTTTCATTCAAATATATATTGTTTTATTGGTATTTGTTTGATTTATATTGATACGAATTTACATTATCTTATATGTACTTTTTATATATATTTTTATACGCATTTACATTATTTAATAATTATTTTGAATATAATTTTATACAAATTCATGGTATTTTATGTGTATTTGTATATATATTTTCATATAAATTTACATTATTTTATGTGTATTTTGTACATATATTTCATTACAAATTTACCTTATTTTATGTTTATTTTGTATATGTATTTTGTACAATTATATTTATACACGTTTACTCATACAAATTTATACTATTTTATTGGTATTTTGTTTATTTATTTTGATACGAATTACCTGATTATATGAGTATTTTGTACACATTTTTTTATACGTATTTACATTATTTAATGTGTATTTTGTTTATATATTTTCATACAAATTTACGTTATTATATGTGTATTTGTATAAATATTTTGATACAAATTCACTTTATTTCATGTATTTTGTATATATATTTCAATTCAAATTTAGCTTATTTTGTGTGTATTTTGTACATACTTTCATACAAATTTAATTACTTCTGTGTATTTTTGTATATAGTTTTATATAAATTTACGTTATTTTATGTGTATTTTGTATATTTATATTTATACAAATACACATTCTTTTATTGGTATTTTTATTTATTTTGATACGAATTTACATTATTTTATGTGTATTTTGTATACATATTTTTATACGTATGTACTTCATTTTATGTGTATTTTGTATATATATTTTTATAGAAATCTACGTTATTTTATGTGTATTCGTATACATATTTTGAAACAAATTTACATTGCTTTATATGTATTTTGCATATCTATTTCAATACAAATTTACCTTATTGTACATATAAAACAATGTAAATTTGTTTGAAAATATGTACGAATACACATAAAATAACGTAGATTTCTCTAAAAATATATATACAAAATACACATAAAATTAAGTAAATACGTATAAAAAAATGTAAACAAAATGCACATAAAATAATGTAAATTCGAAACAAAATAAATAAACAAAATACCAATAAAAGAATGTGTATTTGTATAAATATAAATGTACAAAATACACATACAAAATAAACATAAAATAAGGTAAATTTGTAATGAAATATATGTACAAAATACACATAAAATAATGTAAATTTATATGAAAATATATATACAATTACACATAAAATACCATGAAATTGTATAAAATTATATATTGAAAATAAATATTAAATAATGTAAATGCGTATAAAAATATATACAAAGTACATATAAAATAATATAAATTCGTATCAATATAAATCAAACAAATACCAATAAAACAATATATATTTGAATGAAAATAGATTTACAAAAAACACATAACCAAACTAAAATTTGTATTGAAATATATACAAAAATACATAAAAATAATTTGTAATGAAATATATGTACAAAATTCACATAAAATAATGTAAATTTATATGAAAATATATATACAAATACACATAAAATACCATGAATTTGTATAAAATTATATATTCAAAATAAATATTAAATAATGTAAATTCGTATAAAAATATATATACAAAGTACATATAAAATAATATAAATTCGTATCAATATAAATCAACAAAATACCAATAAAACAATATATATTTGAATGAAAATAGATTTACAAAAAACACATAACCTAACTAAAATTTGTATTGAAATATATACAAAGAAACATAAAAATAATTTGAGTTTGTATGAAAATAGATATTCAAAATACACATAAAATATTGTAAATTTGTGTCAAAATATATAAACAATACACATAAAATAACGTAAATTTCTATGAAAAATATATACAAAATACACATAGAATAATGTCAAATCGTATCAAAATGAATGAGCAGAATATCAATAAAATAACATAAATTTGTATGAAAATAAAGATGCAAAATACCCATAATATAAAGCATATTTTTATAAAAATATTTATAGAAATATACACATAGAATAATTAAATTTGTATTAAAATTAATATACAAAATGCATAAACAATAAATTTATATTTGATTATATTGAATGAAATAAATATACAAAATAAACATAAAATAAGGTAAATTTGTAATAAAATATATGTAAGAATACACATAAAATAATATAAATTTGTATGAAAATAGATTTACAAAATACACATAACTAAAATTTGTATTGAAATATATACAAAAATACATATAAATAATTTGAGTTTGTATGAAAATAGATATTCAAAATACACATAAAACTAGGTAAATTTCATTAAAAATATATATACAAAATACCCATAAAATATTGTAAATTTGTGTCAAAATATATAAACAAATACACATAAAATAACGTAAATGTGTATGAAAAATATATACAAAATACACATAGAATAATGTCAAATCGTATCAAAATGAATGAGCAGAATATCAGTAAAATAACGTAAATTTGTATGAAAATAAAGATGCAAAATACCCATAAAATAAAGCATATTTTTATAAAAATACATATACAATAATACACATAGAATAATTAAATTTGTATTAAAATTAATATACAAAATGCATATACAATAAGGTAAATTTGTATTGAAAAAATATGCAAAATACACATAAAAGTGAAATTTGTTTAAAAATCTATATACAAATACACATAATATAACGTAGATTTCTATAGAAATATATATACAAAATACACATGAAATAATGTAAATACGTATAAAAATATATATACAAAATACACATTAAATAATTTAAATTCTCGTCAAAATAAATAAACAAAATATCTATAAAAGAATGTGTATTTGTATGAAAATAGATATACAAAATACTCATAAAATAACCTAAGTTTGTATAAAACTATATACAAAAATACACAAAAATAATTTAAATTTGTATGAAAATAAATATACAAAATACACATAAAATTAGGTAAATTTGTATTGAAATACATATACAAAATAAACATAAAATAATGGAAATTTGAATGAAAATATATAAACATATACACTTAAAATAACGTAAATTTGTATAAAATATATATACAAAATACACATTAAATAATGTAAATATGTATAAAAAAATATATACAAAACACTTATAGAATAATGTAAAATCGTATCAAAATAAATACACAGAATATTAATTAAATAATGTAAATTTGTATGAAAATAAAGATGCAAAATATTAATAAAATAACGCATTTTTTTATAAAAATATATATACCAAAATACACATGAAATATTAAAATTTGTATTAAAATAAATATAAAAAATGCAAATACTGTAAGGTAAATTTGTATTGAAATAGATATGCAAAATACATATAAAACAATGTAAATTTGTTTCAAAATATATATACGAATACACATAAAATAACGTTGATTTCTAGAAAAATATATACAAAATACACATAAAATGAAGTAAATACGTATAAAAAAAATTAATACAAAATACACATAAAAATCGTATCAAAATAAATAAACAAAATACCAGTAAAAGAATGTGTATTTTTATAAATATAAATATACAAAATACACATAAAATATCGTAAATTTGTATAAAACTATAAACAAAAATACACAGAACAAATACACATTCTTTTATTGGTATTTTGTTTATTTATTTTGTTTCGAATTTATATTATTTTATGTGTATTTTGTTTACATTTTTTTATACGTATCTACCTAATTTTATGTGTATTTTGTATATATATTTTTATAGAAATCTACGTTATTTTATGTGTATTCGTATATATATTTTGAAACAAATTTACATTGTTTTATATGTATTTTTGCATATCTCTTTCAATAGAAGTTTACCTTATTGTATGTGCATTTTGTATATTTATTTCAATACAAATTTAAATATTTGATGTGTATTTTGGTATATATATATTTTTATAAGAAATGCGCTATTTGATGGAAATTTTGCATCTTTATTTTCATACAAATTTACATTATTTTATTAATATTCGGTGTATTTACTTTGATACGATTTTACATTATTCTATTTGTTTTTTTGTATATATATATTTTTATACATATTTACATTATTTAATGTTTATCTTGCATATATATTTCATACAAATTTATTATCTATTATTTATTTTCATACAAATACACATTCTTTTCATGATATTTTGTTTATTTATTTTGACACGAATTTACATTACTTAATATGTATTTTATATATATATTTTTATACGTATTTACATAATTTCATGTTTATTTTGTATATATACTTCTATAGAAATCTACGTTATTTTATGTGTATTCGTATATATATTTTGAAACAAATTTACAGTTTTATTTGTATTTTGCGCTTTTTTTTTTCAAAACAAATTTACCTTATTGTATGTGTACATTTTGTATATTAATTTTAATACAAATTTAATAATTCTATGTGTATTTTTGTATTTGTATTTTTTTTTTTAAATATGCTTTATCTTATGGGTATTTTGCATCTTTATTTTCATATAAATTTAAATTATTTTATTGATATTCTGTGTACTTATTTTGATACGATTTTACATTATTCTATGTATAACAAAAATAAATACAGAATACTCAAAAATAGATATGCAAAATACATAAAAACAATGTAAATTTGTTTCAAAATATATATACGAATTCACATGAAATAAGGTAGATTTCTATAAAAATATATATACAAAATACACATAAAATTAAGTAAATACGTATAAAAAATGTATACAAAATACACTTAAAATAATGTAAATTAGTATCAAAATAAATAAACAAAATACCAATAAAAGAATGTGTATAAATATATATATACAAAATACACATTAAATAATATAAATTTGTTTAAAACTATACAAAATACACATGAAATGATGTAAATACGTATAAAAATATATATAAAAAATACACATTAAATAATGTAAATTCGCGTCAAAATAAATAAAGAAAATATCAATAAAAGAATGTGTATTTGTATGAAAATAGATATACAAAATACACATAAAATAACCTAAATTTGTATCAAACTATATACAAAAATACACAAAAATATTTTAAATTTGTATGAAAATAAATATACAAAATACACATAAAATTAGGTAAATTTGTATTGAAATACATACACAAAATACACATAAAATAATGTAAATTTGAATGAAAAGACATAAACAAATACACTTAAAATAACGTAAATTTGTATAAAAAAATAAGTACAAAACACAAATAGAATAATGTAAAATCGTATCAAAATAAATACACAGAATATTAATAAAATAATGTAAATTTGTATGAAAATAAAGAAGCAAAATACCATAAAATAACGGATTTTTTTATTTTAAAAATATATATACCAAAATACACATTAAAAAATTAAATATGTATTAAAATATATATACAAAAAACACATACAATAAGGTAAATTTGTATTGAAATAGATATGCAAAATACATATAAAACAATGTAATTTTTTTTCAAAATATATATACGAATACACATAAAATAACGTAGATTTCTATAAAAATATATATACAAAATACACATAAAATGAAGTAAATACGTATAAAAAAATGTATACAAAATACACATAAAATAATGTAAATTCGTATCAAAATAAATAAACAAAATACCAATAAAAGAATGTGTATTTGTATAAATATAAATATACAAAATACACATAAAATAACGTAAATTTATATAAAACTATATACAAAAATACACAGAAGTATTTTAATTTGTCTGAAAATAGATATACAAAATAAGGTAGATTCGTTTCAAATTCAATAAAAAAAATTCAGATAAAAGAACGTATATTTGTAGAAAAAATAAATATACAAAATACACATAAGACGAAAATTTGTATGAAAATATATAAAAAAATAAACAAAAATAATTTCAATTTGTATGAAAATAAATATACAAAATACACATGTATTTTGTATATCTATTTTCACACAAATTTAATTACTTTTGTGTGTTTTTGCATATAGTTTTATATAAATTTACGTTATTTTATTTGTATTTTGTATATTTATATTTATACAATACACATTCTTTTATTAGTATTTTCTTTATTTATTTTCATACGAGTTTACATTATTTTATGTGTATTTTGTATACCTTTTTTTATACGTATTTACTTCATTTTATGTGTATTTTGTATATTTTTTTTCATAGAAATCTACGTTATTTTATGTGTATTCGCATATATATTTTGAAAAAAATTTACATGGTTTTATATGTATTTTGCATATCTATTTCAATACAAATTTACCTTATTGTATGTGCATTTTGTATATTTATTTTAATACAAATTCAAATATTTTATGTGTGTCTTGGTATATATATTTTTATGAAAAATGCGTTATTTTATGTGTATTTTTGTATATTTATATTTATACAAATACATATTCTTTTATTAGTATTTTGTTTATTTATTTCGATACGAATTTACATTATTTTATGTGTATTTTGTACACATTTTTTTATACGTATTTACTTCATTTTATATGTATTTTGTATATATATCTTTATATGAATCTGCGTTATTTTATGTGTTTTCGTATATATATTTTGAAACAAATTTACATTGTTTTATATGTATTTTGCATATCTATTTCAATACAAATTTACCTTATTGTGTGTGCATTTTGTATATTTTTTTTAATACAAATTCAAATATTTTATGTGTGTTTTGGTATATATATTTTTATAAAAAATGCGTTATTTTATGGGTATTTTGCATCTTTATTTTCATGCAAATTTATATTATTTTATTAATATTCTGTGTATTTATTTTGATACGATTTTACATTATTCTATTTGTGTTTTGTATATATTTTTTATACATATTATTATTATTTAATGTGTATTTTTTATATATATTTCATACATTTTACGTTATTTTAAGTGTATTTGTTTATATATTTTCATTCAAACTTACATTATTTTATGTGTATTTTGTATATGTATTTCAATACAAATTTGCCTAATTTTATGTGTATTTTGCATATCTATTTTCAAACAAATTTAAATAATTTTTGTGTTTTTGTATATATTTTTATACAAATTTTAGTTATTTTATTTGTATTTTCTACATATATTTTCCTACAAATATACATTCTTTTATTGGAATTTTATCTATTTATTCTGATACGAATTTACTTTATTTTATGTGTATTTTATATATATAATTTTTCTACGTATTTACATTATTTTATGTTTATTTTGTATATATATTTTCATAAAAATTTATTTTATTTTATTGTGTGTATTCGTATATAATTTGATACAAATTTTATACAAATTCATGTTATTTTATGTGTATTTGTATATATATTTTCATACAAATCTACATTATTTTATGTGCATTTTTACATATATTTCATTACAAATTTACCTTATTTTATGTTTTTTTTAAATAATTATTTCCTTCAATTTTAAATTATTTTATGTGTATATATGTATTTGTATTTAGGTTATTTTATGTGTATTTTCTATATGTATTTTCATCAAAAATTACATTATTTTATTGGTATTTTGTTAGTTTAATTCGATACGAATTTATATTATTTGATAGGTATTTTGTATACATATTTTAATACGCATTTACATTATTTAATGTGTGTTTTGTATATTTATTTTTATTTAAATTTATTTATTTTATGTGTATTTGTATAAATATAAATATCCAAAATGCACATAAAATAAGGTAAATTTATATAAAAATATATACAAAGATACAAAAAAGTAATTAAATTTGTATAAAAATAGATATACAAAATACACACAATATAAGCTTAATTTCAATTGAAATATATGTACAAAATACATAAAATAAAGTAAATTTGTATCAAAATATTTTTACAAATATACATATAATTACGTAAATTTTATATAAAAATATATAAACAAAATTCACATTAAATAATGTAATTACGTATAAAAAAAAATATACAAAATACACATATAATCATGTAATTCGTATCAAAATAAATAAACAAAATACCAATAAAATAATGTAAATTATGAGAAAACATATACAAAATACACATAAAATAAATAAATTTCAATAAAAATATATGTACAAAAATGCACATAAAATAAATTTGCATTAAAAAATATATACAAAACACACATTACATAAAGTAAATGAGTATAAACATATGTATACAAAATACCTTTGAAAAAATCTAAATTCGTATCGAGTTAAATAAAGAAAATACCAATAAAATAATGTAATTTTGGATGAAGATATATATTGAAAATACACATAAAATTACGTAAATACAAATACAAATATACACATAAAATAATTTAAAATTGAATGAAATAAATATACAAAATAATCATAAAATAACGTAAATTTGTTATGAAAAATATGTAAAAATACACGTAAAATAATATAAATTTGTATGAAAATATATTTACAAATACACATAATATAACATGAATTTGTATAAAATTTGTATCAAAATAAACAGGAATACACATAATAAAATAATATAAATTTTTATTAAAATATATATACAAAATACACATAAAATAATGTAAATACGTAGAAAAATATATATACAAAATACACATAAAATAATGTAAACTCGTATCAAAATAAATAAATAAAATTATAATAAAAGATTGTATATTTGTAGGAAAAAATATATACAAAATACAAATAAAATAACTAAAATTTGTATAAAAATAAATACAAAAATACACAAAAATAATTTAAATTTGTTTGAAAATATATATGCAAAATACACATAAAGTTAGGCAAATTTGTATTGAAATACATATACAAAATACACATAAAATAATGTAAATTTGAATGAAAATATATAAACAAATACACATAAAATAACGTAAATTTGGATAAAATATATATACAAAATATACATTAAATAATGTAAATATGTATAAAAATATATATACCAAATACACATAGAATAATGTTTAATCGTATCAAAATAAATAAACAGAATATCAATAAAATAATTTTAATTTGTATGAAAATAAAGATGCAAAATACCCATATAATAACGCATATATGCATAAAAATATATATACAAAAATACACATGAAATAATTAAATTTGTATTGAAATAAATATACAAAATGCATATACAATAAAGTAAATTTGTATTGAGATACATATGCAAAATACACATCAATAATGTAAATTTGTATCAAAATATATATACAAATACACATAAAATAGAGTAAATTTCTATGAAAATATACATACAAAATACATATAAAATGATGTAAATAGCATAAAAATATATATACCAAATACACCTAAATTAATGTAAATTCGTATCAAAATAAACAAACAAAATTCCGATAAAAGAACGTATATTTGTAGGAAAATAAATATACAAAATACACATAAAATAACGAAAATTTGTATGAAAATATATACAAAAACAAAACAAAAATAATTTCAATTTTTATGAAAATTGATATACAAAATACACATATAATTAGTTAAATTTGTACAAATTTGTACAAGTACAAAATACACATAAAATAATGAAAATTTGTATGAAATGAAAACAAATACACATAAAATAAAGTACATTTGCATTAAATATATATACAAAATACATATAGAAAATAATGTAAAATCGTATCAAAATAAATACACAAAATATCAATAAAATAATGTAAATTTGTATGAAAATAAAGATGCAAAATACCAATAAAATAAAGTATATTTTTATAAAAATACATATACAGAAATACACATTCAATAATTAAATTTGTAGTAAAATTAATATACAAAATGCACATACAATAAGGTATATTTTTATTAAAAAAAAATGCAAAATACACATAAAACAATGTAAATTTGTTTCAAAATATATATACGAATACACATAAAATAACGCAGATTTCTATAGAAATATATATACAAAATACACATTTCTTATATTTATTTTAATACAAATTCAAATATTTTATGTGTGTTTTGGTATATATATTTTTATAAAAAATGCATTATTTGATGGGTATTTTGCATCTTTATTTTCATGCAAATTTATATTATTTTATTAATATTCTGTGTGTTTATTTTGATACGATTTTACATTATTCTATTTGTGTTTTGTATATATTTTTTTATACATATTTTCATTAGTTAGTGTGTATTTTGTATATATATTTTATAAAATTTTACGTTATTTTAAGTGTATTTGTTTATATATTAGCTTTCAAACTTACATTATTTTATGTGTATTTTCTATATGTATTTCAATACAAATTTGCCTAATTTTATGTGTATTTTGCATATCTATTTTCAAACAAAGTAAAAAAAAAATTGTGTGTTTTTGTATATATTTTTATACAAATTTTAGTTATTTCATTTGTATTTTCTGTATATATTTTCCTACAAATATACATTCTTTTATTGGAATTTTATCTATTTATTCTGATACGAATTTACTTTATTTTATGTGTATTTTGTATATATATTTTTCTACGTATTTACATTATTTTGTATATATATTTTCATAAAAATTTACTTTATTTTATTGTGTGTATTCGTATATAATTTGTGACAAATTTTATACAAATTCATGTTATTTTATGTGTATTTATATATATATTTTCATACAAATCTACATTATTTTATGTGCATTTTTACATATATTTCATTACAAATTTACCTTATTTTATGTTTATTTTGAATATTTATTTCATTCAATTTAAAATTATTTTATGTGTATATATGTATTTGTATTTAGGTTATTTTATGTGTATTTTCTATTTATATTTTCATCAAAAAATACATTATTTTATTGGTATTTTGTTAGTTTAATTCGATACGAATTTAAATTATTTCATAGGTATTTTGTATACATATTTTTATACGCATTTACATTATTTAATGTGTGTTTTGTATATTTCTTTTATGCAAATTTACTTTATTTTATGTGTATTTGTATAAATATAAATATACAAAATGCACATAAAATAAGGTAAATTTATATAAAACAATATACAAAGATACACAAAAGTAATTAAATTTGTATGAAAATAGATATACAAAATACACACAAAATAAGCTTAATTTGAATTGAAATATATGTACAAAATACATAAAATAAAGTAAATTTGTATCAAAATAATTTTACAAATACACATAATTACGTAAATTTTATATAAAAATATATAAACAAAATACACATTAAATAATGTAATTACGTATAAAAAAATATATACAAAATACACATATAATCATGTAATTCGTATCATAATAAATAAACAAAATACCAATAAAATAATGTAAATTTTTATGAAAAAACATATACAAAATACACATAAAATAAATAAATTTCTATAAAAATATATGTACAAAAATGCACATAAAATAAATTTGCATCAAAAAATATATACAAAACACACATTACATAATGTAAATGAGTATAAACATATGTATACAAAATACCTATGAAAAAATCTAAATTCGTATCGAGTTATATAAAGAAAATACCAATAAAATAATGTAATTTTTTATGAAAATATATATAGAAAATACACATAAAATTACGTAAATACAAATACAAATATGCACATCAAATAATTTAAAATTGAATGAAATAAATATACAAAATAATCATAAAATAAGGTAAATTTGTAATGAAAAATAAGTAAAAATATACGTAAAATAATATAAATTTGTATGAAAATATATATACAAATACACCTAAAATAACATGAATTTGTATAAATTTTTTATCAAAATAAATAGGAATACACGCAATAAAATAATGTAATTTTTTTTTAAATATATGTACAAAATACACATAAAATAATGTAAATACGTAGAAAAATATATATACAAAATACACATAAAATAATGTAAACTCGTATCAAAATAAATAAATATTTTATGTGTGTCTTGGTATATATATTTTTATAAAAAATGCGTTACTTTATGTGTATTTTGTATATTTAGAATACGTAGAAAAATATATATACAAAATACACATAAAATAATGTAAACTCGTATCAAAATAAATAAACAAAATTATAATAAAAGATTGTATATATGTAGGAAAATATATATACAAAATACAAATAAAATAACTAAAATTTGTATAAAAATATATACAAAAATTCACATAAATAATTTAAATTTGTTTGAAAATAGATATGCAAAATACACATAAAGTTAGGCAAATTTGTATTGAAATACATATACAAAATACACATAAATTTATGTAAATTTGTATGAAAATATATAAACAAATACACATAAAATAACGTAAATTTGGATAAAATATATATACAAAATATACATTAAATAATGTAAATATGTATAAAAATAGTTATACAAAATACACATAGAATAATGTTAAATCGTATCAAAATAAATAAACAGAATATCAAAAAAATAATTTAAATTTGTATGAAAATAAAGATGTAAAACGCATATATGCATAAAAATATATATACAAAAATACACATGAAATAATTAAATTTGTATTGAAATAAATATACAAAATGCATATACAATAAAGTAAATTTGTATTGAAATACATATGCAAAATACACATCAATAATGTAAATTTGTATCAAAATATATATACGAATACACATAAAATAGAGTAAATTTCTTTGAAAATGTACATACAAAATACATATAAAATGATGTAAATAGTATAAAAATATATATACCAAATACACCTAAAATAATGTAAATTCGTATCAAAATAAACAAACAAAATTCCGTTAAAGAACGTATATTTGTAGGAAAATAAATATACAAAATACACATAAAATAACGAAAATTTGTATAAAAATATATACATAAAAAAAACAAAAATAATTTCAATTTTTATGAAAATTGATATACAAAATACACATATAATTAGTTAAATTTGTACAAATTTGTACATGTGCAAAATACACATACAATAATGAAAATTTGTATGAAATGAAAACAAATACACATAAAATAACGTACATTTGTATTAATTATATATACAAAATACACATAGAAAATAATGTAAAATCGTATCAAAATAAATACACAAAATATCAATAAAATAATGTAAATTTGTATGAAAATAAAGATGCAAAATACCAATAAAATAAAGCATATTTTTATAAAAATACATATACATAAATACACATTCAATAATTAAATTTGTAGTAAAATTAATATACAAAATGCACATACAATAAGGTAAATTTTTTTATATTTATTTTAATACAAATTTTAATATTTTTTGTGTATTTTGTTATATATATTTTTATAAAAAATGCGTTATTTTATGGCTATTTTGCATCTTTATTTTCATACAAATTTGCATTATTTAATTAACATTCTGTGTATTTATTTTGATACGATTTTACATTATTCTATTTGGGTTTTGTATATAGTTTTTTATACATATTTACATTATTTAATGTGTATTTTGTATATATATTTGATACAAATTTACGTTATTTTAAGTGTATATGTTTATATATTTTCATTCAAATTTCCATTATTTTATGTGTATTTTCTATATGTATTTCAATACAAATTTACCTAATTTTATGTGTATTTTGTATATTTATTTTCATACAAATTTAAATTATTTTTGTGTATTTTTGTATATAGTTTTATACAAACTTAGGTTATTTTATGAGTATTTTGTATATCTATTTTCATACAAATACACATTCTTTTATTTATATTTTGTTTATTTATTTTGACGAGAATTTAAATTATTTAATGTGTATTTTGTATATATATTTTTATACGTATTTACATCATTTCATGTATATTTTGTATATATATTTCTATAGAAATCTACGTTATATTATGTGTATTCGTATATAGATTTTCAAACAAATTTACACTTTTATGTGTATTTTGCATATTTTTTCAATACAAATTTACCTTATTGTATGTGCATTTTGTATATTAATTTTAATACAAATTTAATTATTCTATGTGTATTTTTGTATATGTATTTTTATAAAAATATGCTTTATTTTATGGGTATTTTGCATCTTTATTTTCATACAAATTTACGTAATTTTATTGATATTCTGCTCATTCATTTTGATACGATTTGACATTATTCTATGTGTATTTTGTATATATTTTTCATACAAATTTACGTTATTTTATGTGTATTTGTTTATATATATTGACACAAATTTACAATATTTTATGGGTATTTTGTATATATATTTCAAAAGAAATTTACCTAATTTTAAGTGTATTTTGAATATATATTTTCATACAAACTCAAATTATTTATATGTATTTTTGTATATATTTCAATACAAATTTTAGTTAGGTTATGTGTATTTTGTAAATCTATTTTCATTCAAATATATATTATTTTATTGGTATTTTGTTGATTTATATTGATACGAATTTACATTATTTTATATGTACTTTTCATATATATTTTTATACGCATTTACATTATTTAATATTTATTTTGAATATATAATTTTATACTAATTCATGGTATTTTATGTGTATCAGTATATATATTTTCATATAAATTTTCATTATTTTATGTGTATTTTGTACATATATTTCATTACAAATTTACCTTATTTTATGTTTATTTTGTATGTGTATTTTGTACATTTATATTTATACACGTTTACTCATACAAATTTATATTATTTTACTGGTATTTTGTTTATTTATTTTGATACGATTTTCATGATTATATGTGTATTTTGTACACATTTTTTTTATACGTATTTACATTATTTAATGTGTATTTTGTTTATATATTTTCATACAAATTTACGTTATTATATGTGTGTTTGTATAAATATTTTGATACAAATTTACTTTATTTCATGTATTTTGTATATATATTTCAATTCAAATTTAGCTTATTTTGTGTGTATTTTGTATATATTTTCATACAAATTTAATTACTTCTGTGTATTTTTTTAAATAGTTTTATATAAATTTACATTATTTTATGTGTATTTTGTATATTTATATTTATACAAATACACATTCTTTTATTGGTATTTTGTATATTTATTTTGATACGAATTTACATTATTTTATGTGTATTTTGTATACATTTTTTTATACGTATTTACTTCATTTTATGTGTATTTTGTATATATATTTTTATAGAAATCTACGTTATTTTATGTGTATTCGTATACATATTTTGAAACAAATTTACATTGCTTTATATGTATTTTGCATATCTATTTCGATACAGACTTACCTGATTGTACATATAAAACAATGTAAATTTGTTTCAAAATATATGTACGAATACACATAAAATAAAGTAGATTTCTAAAAAAATATATATACAAAATACACATAAAATTAAGTAAATACGAATAAAAAAATGTAAACAAAATACACATAAAATAATGTAAATTCGAAACAAAATAAATAAACAAAATAGCAATAAAAAAATGTGTATTTGTATAAATATCAATGTACAAAATACACATACAAAATAAACATAAAATAAGGTAAATTTGTAATGAAATATATGTACAAAATACACATAAAATAATGTAAATTTATATGAAAATATATATACAAATACACATAAAATACCATGAATTTGTATAAAATTATATATTTAAAATAAATATTAAATAATGAAAATGCGTATAAAAATATATATACAAAGTACATATAAAATAATGTAAATTCGTATCAATATAAATCAACAAAATACCAATAAAATAATATATATTTGAATGAAAATAGATTTACAAAATACACATAACCTAACTAAAATTTGTATTGAAATATATACAAAAATACATAAAAATAATTTGAGTTTGTATGAAAATAGATATTCAAAATACATATAAAACTAGGTAAATTTCTTTTGAAATATATATACAAAATACCCATAAAATATTGTAAATTTGTGTCAATATATATAAACAAATTCACATAAAATAACGTAAATTTGTATGAAAAATATATACAAAATACACATAGAATAATGTAAAATTGTTTCAAAATGAATGAGCAGAATATCAATAAAATAACGTAAATTTGTATGAAAATAAAGATGCAAAATACCCATAAAATAAAGCATATTTTTATAAAAATACATATACAAAAATACACATAGAATAATTAAATTTGTATTAAAATTAATATACAAAATGCATGTACTGTACAACAAGGTAAATTTGTATTGAAAAAATATGCAAAATACACATAAAAGTGTAGATTTGTTTAAAAATCTATATACGAATACACATAATATAACGTAGATTTCTACAGAAATATATATACAAAATACACATGAGATTATGTAAATACGTATAAAAATATATATACAAAAACACATTAAATAGTTTAAATTCTCGTCAAAATAAATAAACAAAATATCAATAAAAGAATGTGTATTTGTATGAAAATAGATATACAAAATACTCATAAAATAACCTAAGTTTGTATAAAACTATATACAAAAATACACAAAAATGACAAATTTGTATGAAAATAAATATACAAAATACACAATGTACGTTATTTTATGTGAATTTGTTTTCATTTCATACAAATTCACATTATTTTATGTGTATTTTGTACATGTATTTATATACAAATTTAACTAATTATATGTGTATTTTGTATATCTATTTTCATACAAATTGAAATTTCGTTTTTGTTTTTTTGTATATATTTTTATTCAAATTTTCGTTATCTGATAAAAATATATATACCAAAATACACATAAAATATTTAAATTTGCATTGAAATAAATATACAAAATGCACATACAATAAGGTAAATTTGTATTGAAAGAGATATGCAAAAATACATATAAAACAATGTAAATTTGTTTCAAAATATATATACGAATACAAATAAAAAAACGTAGATTTCTATAAAAATATATATACAAAATACACATAAAATTAAATAAATACGTATAAAAAAATGTATACAAAATACACATAAAATAATGTAAATTCGAATTAAAATAAATAAACAAAATACCAATAAAAGAATGTGTATTTGGATAAATATAAATATACAAAATACACATATAAAATAAACATAAAATAAGGTAGATTTGTAATAAAATATATGTACAAAATATACATAGAATAATGTAAATTTATATGAAAATATATATACAAATACACATAAAATACCATGAATTTGTATAAAAATATATATTCAAAATAAATATTAAATAATGTAAAAGCGTATAAAAAAATATAAAATAATGTAAATTCGTATCAATATAAATCATCAAAACACCAATAAAATAATATATATTTGAATGAAAATAAATTTACAAAATACACATAACATAACTAAAATTTGTATTAAAATATATACAAAAATACATAAAAATAATTTGAGTTTGTATGAAAATAGATATACAAAATACACATAAAACTAGGTAAATTTCTTTTGAAATGTATATACAAAATACCCATAAAATATTGTAAATTTGTGTCAAAATATATAAACAAATACACATAAAATAACGTCAATTTGTATGAAAAATATATACAAAATACACATAGAATAATGTCAATTCGTATCGAAATGAATGAGCAGAATATTAATAAAATAATGTAAATTTGTATGAAAATATAAATGCAAAATACCCCAAAAATGAAGTATATGTTTATAAAAATACAGATACAAAAATACACATCGAATAATTAAATTTGTATTAAAATTATAATAGAAAATGCGTATATAATAAGGTAAATTTGAATTGAAAAAATATGCAACATACACGTTTACTCATACAAATTTATATTATTTTATTGGTATTTTGTTTATTTATTTTGATACGAATTACATGATTATATGTGTATCTTGTACATACTTTTTTATACGTATTTACGTTATTTAATGTGTATTTTGTTTATATATTTTCATACAAATTTACGTTATTATATGTGAATTTGTATAAATATTTTGATACAAATTTACTTTATTTCATGTATTTGTATATATATTTCAATTCAAATTTAGCTTATTTTGTGTGTATTTTGTATATATTTTCATACAAATCTAATTACTTCTGTGTTTTTTTGTATATAGTTTTATATAATTTTACGTTATTTTATATGTATTTTGTATATTTATATTTATACAAATACACATTCTTTTATTTGTATTTTGTTTATTTATTTTGATACGAATTTACATTATTTTATGTGTATTTTGTATACATTTTTTTATACGTATTTACTTCATTTTATGTGTATTTTGTATATATATTTTTATAGAAATCTACGTTATTTTATATGTATTCGTATATATATTTTGAAACAAATTTACATTGTTTTATATGTATTTTGCATATCTACTTTAATACAAATTTACCTTATTATATGTGTTTTTTTGTATATTTATTTTAATACAAATTTAATTTTTTGATGTGTATTTTGGTATATATATTTTTATAAATAAAAAAAATGCGTTATTTTATGGGTATTTTGCTTCTTTATTTTCATACAAATTTACATTATTTTAGTAATATTCTGTGTATTTATTTTGATACGATTTTACACTATTCTATTTGTGTTTTGTACTTATTTTTTTATACAAATTTACGTTATTTTAAGTGTATTTGTTTATGTATTTTCATTCAAATTTACATTATTTTATGTGTATTTTGTGCATGTATATCAATACAAATTTACCTAATTTTATGTGTATTTTGTATATTTATTTTCATACAAAATTAAAATATTTTTGTGTATTTTTGTATATAGTTTGATACAAATTTTGGTTATTTTATGTGTATTTTGTATATCAATTTTCATACAAATACATTCTTTTATTGATATTTTGTTTATTTATTTTGACGCGAATTTACATTATTTAATGCGTATTTTGTATATATATTTTTATACGTATTTACATCATTTCATGTGTATTTTGTATAGTTTTAAACAAATTTATATTATTTAATGTGTATTTTGTATATATATATATATATATATATATATATATATATATATATATATATATATATATATATATATATATATATATATATATATATATATATATATATATATATATATATATATATATATATATATATATATATATATATATATATATATATATATATATATATATATATATATATATATATATATATATATATATATATATATATATATATATATATATATATATATATATATATATATATATATATATATATATATATATATATATATATATATATATATATATATTTATACAAATACACATTCTTTTATTGGTATTTTGTTTATTTATTTTGATACTAATTTACATTATTTTATGTGTATTTTGTATACGTATTTACTTAATTTTATATGTATTTTGTATATATATTTTTATAGAAATCTACCTTATTTCATGTGTATTCGTATATATATTTTGAAACAAATTTACATTGTTTATATGTATTTTGCATATCTATTTTTGTGTATTCTGTATTTATTTTTCTTATACATAGAATAATGTAAAATCGTATCAAAATAAGTACACAGAATATCAATAAAATAATTTAATTTTGTATGAAAATAAAGATGCAAAATACCCATAAAATAAAGCTTTTTTTTTAAATACATATACAAAAATACACATAGAATAATTAAATTTGTATTAAAATTAATATACAAAATGCACATACAATAAGGCAAATTTGTATTGAAAAATACACTTAAAACAGTGTAAATTTGATTCAAAATATATATACGAATACATATAAAATAACGTTGTTTTCTATAGGAATATATATACAAAATACACATGAAATTATGTATATACGTATAAAAATATATTTACAAAATACACATTAAATACTGTAAATTCGCGTCAAAATAAATAAACAAAATATCAATAAAAGAATGTGTATTTGTATGAAAATAGATATACAAAATACACATAAAGTAACCTAAATTTGTATCAAACTATTTACAAAAATACACAAAAATATTTTAAATTTGTATGAAAATAAATATACAAAATACACATAAAATTTGTTAAATTTGAAATGTAATACATATACAAAATACACATAAAATAATGTAAATTTAAATGAAAAGACATAAACAAATACACTTAAAATAACGTAAATTTGTATAAAAAATATATATATAAAACACAAATATAATAATGTAAAATCGTATCAAAATAAATACACAGAATATTAATAAAATAATGTAAATTTGTATGAAAATAAAGAGGCAAAATACCAATAAAATAACGCATTTTTTTCATTTATAAAAATATATATACCAAAATACACAAAAAAATTAAATTTGTATTAAAATAAATATATAAAAAACACATACAATAATGTAAATTTGTATTGAAATAGATATGCAAAATGCATATAAAACAATGTAAATTTGTTTCAAAATATATATACGAATACACATAAAATAACGTAGATTTCTATAAAAATATATATACAAAATACACATAAAATGAAGTAAATACGTATAAAAAGATGTATACAAAATAAACATAAAATAATGTAAAGTCGTATCAAAATAAATAAAAAAATACCAATAAAAGAATGTGTATTTGTATAAATATAAATATTCAAAAATACACATAAAATAACGTAAATTTATATAAAACTATATACAAAAATACACAGAAGTATTTTAATTTGTATGAAAATAGATATACAAAATAAGGTAGATTCGTTTCCAATTCAATAAAAAAAATTCAGATAAAAGAACATATATTTGTAGAAAAAATAAATATACAAAATACACATAAGATAACGAAAATTTGAATGAAATATATAAAAAATAAACAAAAATAATTTCAATTTGTATGAAAATAAATATACAAAATACACATATATTTTGTATATCTATTTTCACACAAATTTAATTACTTTTGCGTATTTTTGCATATAGTTTTATATAAATTTACGTTATTTTATTTGTATTTTGTATATTTATATTTATACAATACACATTCTTTTATTAGTATTTTCTTTATTTATTTTCATACGCGTTTACATTATTCTATGTGTATTTTGTATACCTTTTTTTATACGTATTTACTTCATTTTATGTGTATTTTGTATATTTATTTTCATAGAAATCTACGTTATTTTATGTGTATTCGTATATATATTTTGAAAAATATTTACATGGTTTTATATGTATTTTGCATATCTATTTCAATACAAATTTACCATATTCTATGTGCTTTTTGTATATTTATTTTAATACAAATTCAAATATTTTATGTGTGTCTTGGTATATATATTTTTATAAAAATTGCGTTATTTTATGGGTATTTTGCATCTTAATTTTCATTCAAATTTACTTTATTTTATTAATATTCTGTGTATTTATTTTCATACGATTTTATATTATTCTATTTGTGTTTTGTATATATTTTTTTTTACATATTTACATTATTTAATGTGTATTTTTTATATATATTTTATACAAATTTACGTTATTTTAAGTGTATTTGTTTATATATTTTCATTCAAATTTACGTTATTTTATGTGTATTTTGTAAATGTATTTCAATACAAATTTACCTAATTTTATGTGTATTTTGATATTTATTTTCATACAAATTAAAATTATTTTTGTGTATTTTTGTATATAGTTTTATACAAATTTAGGTGATTTTATGTGTATATTGTATATCTATTTTCACACAAATACACATTCTTTTATTGATATTTTGTTTATTTATTTTGACGCGAATTTACATTATTTAATGTGTATTTTATATATATATTTTTATACGTGTTTACATCATTTGATGTGTATTTTGTATATATATTTCTATAGAAATCTACGTTGATTTATCAGTATTCGTAAATAGATTTTGAAATAAATTTACACTGTTTTATGTGTATTTTGCATATTTTTTCAATACAAATTTACCTTATTGTATATTCATTTTGAATATTAATTTTAATACAAATTTAATTATGCTATATGTATTTTTATATATGTATTTTTATAAAAACATGCTTTATTTTATGGGTATTCTGCATTTTTATTTTCATACAAATTTACATTATTTTATTTATATTTTTTTTTTAAACAATTTTACATTATTCTATGTGTATTTTGTATATCTATTTTTATACGTATTTACTTAATTTTATGTGTATTTTGTATATATATTTTTATAGAAATCTACGTTATTTTATGTGTATTCGTATATATATTTTGAAACAAATTTACACTGTTTTATATGTATTTTTGCATATCTCTTTCAATACAAGTTTACCTTATTGTATGTGCATTTTGTATATTTATTTCAATGCAAATTTAAATATTTTATGTGTATTTTGGTATATATATTTCTATAGAAATCTACGTTATTTTATGTGTATTCGTATATATATTTTGAAACAAATTTACTTTGTTTTATATGTATTTTTGAATATCTCTTTCAATACATATTTACCTTACTGTATATGCATTTTGTATATTTATTTCAATACAAAGTTAAATATTTTATGTGTATTTTGGTATATATATTTTTATAAAAAATGCGCTATTTTATGGGAATTTTGCATCTTTCTCTTCATACAAATTTACATTATTTTGTTTATATTCTGTGTATTAATATTGAGAGGATTTTACATTATTCTATTTCTTTTTTGTATATATTTTTTTATACACATTTACATTATTTAATGTGTATCTTGCATATATATTTCATACAAATCTACGTTATTTTAAGTGTATTTGTTTATATATTTTCATTCAAATTTACATTATTCTATATGTATTTTGTATATGTATTTCATACAAATTTCCCTAATTTTATGTGTATTTTGTATATTTCTTTTCATACAAATTTTAAATATTTTTGTGTAATTTTGTATATAGTTTAATACAAATTTAGGTTATTTTATGTACGCATTTACATTATTTAATGTGTGTTTTGTATATATATTTTTATGCAAATTTACTTTATTTTCTGTGCTTTTTTGTATATATATTTTTTTAGAAATTTGCGTTAATTTATGTGTATTTGTATATGTTTTCTCATACAAATTTACATTATTTTATTGCTATTTTGTTTATTTATTTTGATACGAATGAAAATAGATATACAGAATATACATAAAATAAACTAAATTTGTATTGAAATATATATACAAAATACATAAAATAATGTAAATTTGTATCAAAATATTTTAACAGATGCACATAAAATAACGTAAATTTGTTTTAAAATATACAAAATACACATTAAATAATGTTAATATGTATAAAAAAATATATACAAAACACAAATAGAATAATGTAAAATCGTATCAAAATAAATACAGAGAATATTAATAAAACAATGTAAATTTGTATGAAAATAAAGAGGCAAAATACCCATTAAATAACGCATTTTTTATAAAAATATAGATACCAAAATACACATGAAAAAATTAATTTGTATTAAAATAAATATACAAAATACACATAAAACAAGGTAAATCTGTATTGAAATAGATATGCAAAATACATATAAAACAATGTAAATTTGTTTCAAAATATATATACGAATACACATAAAATAACGTAGATTTGTATTAAAATATATATACAGAATATACAAAATGAAGTAAATACGTATAAGAAAATGTATACAAAATACACATAAAATAAAGTAAATTCGTATCAAAATAAATAAACAAAATACCAATAAAAGAATGTGTATTTGTATAAATATAAATATACAAAATACACATAAAATAACGTAAATTTGTATAAAACTATATACAAAAATACACAGAAGTAATTAAATTCGTATGAAAATATATATACCAAATACAGATAAAATAATCTAAATTTGAATTGAAATGTATATACAAAATACAATATTTATGTGTATATTTGTATTTGTATTTAGGTTATTTTATGTGCATTTTGTATATATATTTTTATCCAAAATTACATTATTTTATGGGTATTTTCTTAATTTAACTCGTTACGAATTTAGATTATTTCATAGGTATTTTGTATACATATTTTTATACTCATTTACATTATCTAATGTGTGTTTTGTATATATATTTTTATGCAAATTTATTTAATGTTCATTTTTGTACATATATTTTTATAGAAATTTCCGTTATTTTATGTATATAGTTTTATATAAATTTACGTTATTTTATGTGCATTTTGTATATCTATATTTATACAAATACACACTCTTTTATTGGTATATTGTTTATTTACATTTATACGAATTTACATTATTTTATGTGTATTTTGTATACATTTTTTTTATAAGTATTTACTTAATTTTGTGTATTTTGTATATGTATTTTTATAGAAATCTACGTTATTTTATGTGTATTCGTATATATATTTTGAAACAAATTTACATGATTTTATATGTATTTTGCATATCTATTTCAATACAAATTTACCTTATTGTATGTGCATTTTGTATATTTATTTTAATACAAATTTAATTTTTTGATGTGTATTTTGGTATATATATTTTTATAAATAAAAAAATGCGTTATTTTATGGGTATTTTGATTCTTTATTTTCATACAAATTTACATTATTTTATTAATATTCTGTGTATTTATTTTGATACGATTTTACATTACTTTATTTGTGTTTTGTACATATTTTTTTATACAAATTTACGTTATTTTAAGTGTATTTTTTTATGTATTTTCATTCAAATTTACATTATTTTATGTGTATTTTGTGTATGTATTTCAATACAAATTTACCTAATTTTATGTGCATTTTGTATATTTATTTTCATACAAATTTAAAATATTTTTGTGTGTTTTTGTATATAGTTTGATACAAATTTAGGTTGTGTATTTTGTATATCTATATTTATTTTATACAAATACACATTCTTTTATTGATATTTTGTTTATGTATTTTGACGCGAATTTACATTATTTAATGTGTATTTTGTATATATATATATTTTTATACGTATTTACATCATTTCATGTATATTTTGTATAGTTTTAAACAAATTTATAGTATTTAATGTGTATTTTGTATATATATATTTATACAAATACACATTCTTTTATTGGTATTGTGTTTATTTATTTTGATACTAATTTACATTATTTTATGTGTATTTTGTATTCATTTTTTATACTTATTTACCTAATTTTATGTGTATTTTCTATATATATTTTTATAGAAATCTACCTTATTTCATGTGTATTCGTATATATATTTTGAAACAAATTTACATTGTTTATATGTATCTTGCATATCTATTTTTGTGTATTCTGTATTTAACATTTAACATAAAGCATATTGTAAAAAAAAATACATATACAAAAATATACATAGAATAATTAAATTTGTATTAAAATTAATATACAAAATGCACACATACAATAAGGTAAATTTGTATTGAAAAAAAACGCAAAATACAAATAAAACAGTGTAAATTTGTTTCAAAATATATATACGAATACACATAAAATAACGTAGATTCCTATAGAAATATATATACAAAATACACATGAAATTATGTAAATACGTATATATATATATATATATATATATATATATATATATATATATATATATATATATATATATATATATATATATATATATATATATATATATATATATATATATATATATATATATATATATATATATATATATATATATATATATATATTAAGTAGTGTAAATTCGTGTCAAAATAAATAAACAAAATATCATGAAAAGAATGTGTATTTGTATGAAAATAAATAATAGATAATAAATTTTTATGAAATATATTTGCAAGATACACATTAAATAATATAAATATGTATAAAAAAATATATACAAAAAACAAATAGAATAATGTAAAATCGTATCAAAATAAATATACAGAATATTAATAAAATAATGTAAATTTGTATGAAAATAGATGCAAAATTCCCATCAAATAGCGCATTTCTTATAAAAATATATATACCAAAATACACATAAAATATTTAAGTTTGTATTGAAATAAATATACAAAATGCACATACAATAAGGTAATCTTCTATTGAAAGAGATATGCAAAAATACATATAAAACAATGTATATTTGTTTCAAAATATATATACGAATACACATAAAATAACGTAGATTTCTATAAAAATATATATACAAAATACACATAGAATTAGGTAAATTCGTATAAAAAAATGTAAACAAAATACACATAAAATAATATAAATTCGAAAAAAAAAGTAAACAAAATACCAATAAAAGAATGTGTACTTGTTCTGTGTTTTTTTGTATATAGTTTTATACAAATTTACGATATTTTATGTGTATTTTGTATATTTATATTTATAAAAATACACATTCTTTTACTGGTATTTTGTTTATTTATTTTGATACGATTATTATGTGTATTTTGTATTCATTTTTTTTATACGTATTTACTTCATTTTATGTGTATTTTGTATATATTTTTATAGAAATCAACGTTATTTTATGTGTATTCGTATATATATTTTGAAACAAATTTACATTGTTTTATATGTATTTTGCATATCTATTTCAATACAAATTTACCTTACAGTATGTGCATTTTTTATATTTATTTTAATACCAATTTTAATATTTTATGTGTATTTTGGTATATATATTTTTATAGAAAATGCGTTATTTTATGGCTATTTTGCATCTTTATTTTCATACAAATTTACATAATTTAATTAATATTCTGTGTATTTATTTTGATACGATTTTACATTATTCTATTTGTGTTTTGTATATATTTTTTTTATACATATTTACATTATTTAATGTGTATTTTGTATATATATTTGATACAAATTTACGTTATTTTAAGTGTATATGTTTATATATTTTCATTAAAATTTCCATTATTTTATGTGTATTTTCTATATGTATTTCAATACAAATTTACCTAATTTTATGTGTATTTTGTATATTTATTTTCATACAAATTTAAATTATTTTTGTGCATTTTTGTATATAGTTTTATACAAACTTAGGTTATTTTATGAGTATTTTGTATATCTATTTTCATACAAATACACATTCTTTTATTTATATTTTGTTTATTTATTTTGACGAGAATTTAAATTATTTAATGTGTATTTTGTATATATATTTTTATACGCATTTACATCATTTCATGTGTATTTTGTATATATATTTATATAGAAATCTACGTTATATTATGTGTATTCGTATATAGATTTTTAAACAAATTTACACTTTTATGTGTATTTTGCATATTTTTTCAATACAAATTTGCCTTATTGTATATGCATTTTGTATATTAATTTTAATACAAATTTAATTATTCTATGTGTATTTTTGTATATGTATTTTTATAAAAATATGCTTTATTTTATGGGTATTTTGCATCTTTATTTTCATACAAATTTACGTTATTTTATTGATATTCTGCTCATTCATTTTGATACGATTTGACATTATTCTATGTGTATTTTGTATATATTTTTCATACAAATTTACGTTATTTTATGTGTATTTGTTTATATATTTTGACACAAATTTACAATATTTTATGGGTATTTTGTATATATATTTCAAAAGAAATTTACCTAATTTTAAGTGTATTTTGAATATATATTTTCATACAAACTCAAATTATTTATATGTATTTTTGTATATATTTCAATACAAATTTTAGTTATGTGTATTTTGTAAATCTATTTTCATTCAAATATATATTATTTTATTGGTATTTTGTTGATTTATATTGATACGAATTTACATTATTTTATATGTACTTTTTATATATATTTTTATACGCATTTACATTATTTAATATTTATTTTGAATATATAATGTTATACTAATTCATGGTATTTTATGTGTATTAGTATATATATTTTCATATAAATTTACATTATTTTATGTGTATTTTGTACATATATTTCATTACAAATTTACCTTAATTTATGTTTATTTTGTATGTGTATTTTGTACATTTATATATATACACGTTTACTCATACAAATTTATATTATTTTATTGGTATTTTGTTTATTTATTTTGACACGAATTACATGATTATATGTGTATTTTTGTATATGTATTTTTATAAAAATATGCTTTATTTTATGGGTATTTTGCATCTTTATTTTCATACAAATTTACGTTATTTTATTGATATTCTGCTCATTCATTTTGATACGATTTGACATTATTTATGTGTATTTTGTATATATTTTTCATACAAATTTACGTTATTTTATATGTATTTGTTTATATATTTTGACACAAATTTACAATATTTTATGGGTATTTTGTATATATATTTCAAAGGAAATTTAGCTAGTTTTATGTATATTTTGAATATCTATTTTCATACAAACTCAAACTATTTTTATGTATTTTTGTATATATTTCAATACAAATTTTAGTTATGTTATGTGTATTTTGTAAATCTATTTTCATTCATATATATATATATATATATATATATATATATATATATATATATATATATATATATATATATAAATATATATATATATATATATATATATATATATATATATATATATATATATATATATATCTATATATTATTTTATTGGTATTTTGTTGATTTATATTGATAAAAATTGACATTATTATTATGTAATTTATATATATATTTTTAAATGCATTTAAATTATTTAATATTTATTCTGAATATATAATTTTATACAAATTCATGGTATTTTATGTGTATTTGTAAATATATATTTTCCTATAAATTTACATTATTTTATGTGTATTTTGTGCATATATTTCATTACAAATTTACCTTATTTTATGTTTATTTTTATGTGTATTTTGTACATTTATATTTATACAAATACACATTCTTTTATTGATATTTTGTGTATTTATTTTGTTTCGAGTTTATATTAGTTTATGTGTATTTTGTTTACATTATTTTATACGTATTTACCTAATTTTATGTGTATTTTGTATATATATTTTTAGAGAAATCTACGTTATTTTATGTGTATTCGTATATATATTTTTTAACAAATTTACGTTGTTTTATATGTATTTTTGCATAACTCTTTCAATAGAAGTTTACCTTATTGTATGTGCATTTTGTATATTTATTTCAATACAAATTTAAATATTTTATGTGTATTTTGGTATATATATTTTTATAAGAAATGCGCTATTTGGTGGGAATTTTGCATCTTTATTTTCGTACAGATTTACATTATTTTATTATAATCCGGTGTATTTATTTTGATACGATTTTACATTATTCTATTTGTTTTTTGTATATATATTTTTTTATACATATTTACATTATTTAATGAGTATCTTGCATATATATTTCATACAAATTAATTATCTATTATTTATTTTCATAGAAATACACATTCTTTTCATGATATTTTGTTTATTTATTTTGACGTATAAATATATATATATATATATATATATATATATATATATATATATATATATATATATATATATATATATATATATATATATATATATATATATATATATATATATATATATATATATATATATATATATATATATATATATATATATATATATATATATATATATATCTATAAAAATCTACGTTATTTTATGTGTATTCGTATATATATTTTGAAACAAATTTACACTGTTTTATTTGTGTTTTGCGTTTTTTTTCAATACAAATTTACCTTTTTGTATGTGTGCATTTTGTATATTAATTTTAATACAAATTTAATTATTCTATGTGTATTTTTGTATATGTATTTAAAAAAAAATGCTTTATCTTATGGGTATTTTGCATCTTTTTTTCATACAAATTTAAATTATTTTATTGATGTTTTGTGTACTTATTTTGATACGATTTTACATTATTCTATGTATAACAAAAATAAATACAGAATACACAAAAATAGATATGCAAAATACATATAAACAATGTAAATTTGTTTCAAAATATATATACGAATACACATGAAAAAATTTCTATAAAAATATATATACAAAATACACATAAAATTAAGTAAATACGTATAAAAAATGTATACAAAATACACATAAAATAATGTAAATTAGTATCAAAATAAATAAACAAAATACCAATAAAAGAATGTGTATTTGTATAAATATATATATACAAAATACACATTAAATAATATAAATTTGTTTAAAACTATACAAAATACACATGAAATGATGTAAATACGTATAAAAATATATATAAAAATTCACATTAAATAATGTAAATTCGCGTCAAAATAAATAAACAAAATATCAATAAGAGAATGTGTATTTGTACGAAAATAGATATACAAAATACACATAAAATAACCTAAATTTATATCAAACTATATACAAAAATACACAAAAATATTTTAAATTTGTATGAAAATAAATATACAAAATACACATAAAATTATGTAAATTTGTATTGAAATACATACACAAAATATGTAGAAAATAATGTAAATTTGAATGAAAATATATAAACAAATACACTTAAAATAACGTAAATTTGTATAAAAAAAAATATGTACAAAACACAAATAGAATAATGTAAAATCGTATCAAAATAAATACACAGAATATTAATAAAATAATGTAAATTTGTATGAAAATAAAGAAGCAAAATACCCATAAAATAACGCTTTTTTTTATTTATAAAAATATATATACCAAAATACACATCAAAAAATTAAATTTGTATTTAAATAAATATACAAAAAACACATAAAATAAGGTAAATTTGTATTGAAATAGATATGCAAAATACATATAAAACAATGTAAATTTGTTTCAAAATATATATACGAATTCTCATAAAATAACGTAGATTTCTATAAAAATATATATACAAAATACACATAAAATGAGGTAAATACGTATAAAAAATGTATACAAAATACACATAAAATAATGTAAATTCGTATCAAAATAAATAAGCAAAATACCAATAAAAGAATAAGTATTTGTATAAATATAAATAAACAAAATACACATAAAATAACGTAAATTTATATAAAACTATGTAAAAAAATACACAGAAGTAATTAAATTTGTATGAAAATATATACAAAATACACACAAAATAAGCAAAATTTGAATTGAAATATATATACAAAATACATGAAATAAAGTAAATTTGTATCAAAATATTTATACAAATACTCATATAATAACGTAAATTTGTATGAAAATATATAAACAAAATACACATTAAATAATGTAAATACGTATAAAAAAATATGTACAAAATACACATATAATCATGTAATTCGTATCAAAATAAATAAAGAAAATACCAATAAAATAATATAAATTTGTATGAGTAAACGTGTATGTTGCATATTTTTTCAATACAAATTTACATTATTATATATGCATTTTGTATATTAATTTTAATACAAATTTAATTATTCGATATGCATTTTTGTTTCTGTATTATTATAAACATATGCTTTATTTTATGGGTATTTTGCATCTTTATTTTCATACAAATTTACATTATTTTATTGATATTCTGCTCATTCATTTTGATACGAATTGACATTATTCTATGTGTATTTTGTATATATTTTTCATACAAATTTACGTTATTTTGTGTGTATTTGTTTATATATTTTGACACAAATTTACAATATTATATGGCTATTTTGTATATACATTTCAAAAGAAATTTACCTAGTTTTATGTGTATTTTGTATATCTATTTTTGTATATATTTTAATACAAATTTTAGTTATGTTATGTGTATTTTGTAAATTTATTTTCATTCAAATATATATTATTTTATTGGTGTTTTGTTGATTTATATTGATGCGAATTTACATTATTTTATATGTACTTTGTATATATATTTTTATACGCTTTTACATTATTTAATATTTATTTTGAATATATATTTTTATACAAATTCATGGTATTTTATGTGTATTTGTATATATATTTTCATATAAATTTACATTATTTTATGTGTATTTTGTACATATATTTTATTACAAATCTACCTTATTTTATGTTTATTTTGTATGTGTATTTTGTATATTTATATTTATCCAAATAAACATTCTTTTATTGGTATTTTGTTAATTTATTTTAATTCGAATTTACATAAGGTAAATTTGTATTGAAATAGATATGCAAAATACATATAAAATAATGTAAATTTGTTTCAAAATATATATACGAATACACATAAAATAACGTAGATTTCTATATAAATACATATACAAAATACACAAAATTAAGTATACAATATATATATAAAATTAGGTAAATTTGTAATGAAATACATATACAAAATACACATAAAATAATGTAAATTTGAATGAAAATATATAAACAAACACACTTAAAAAAACGTAAATTTGTATGAAATATATATATAAAATACACATTAAATAATGTAAATATGTATAAAAAAATATATACAAAAGACAAATAGAATAATGTAAAATGGTATCAAAATAAATACACAGAACATTAATAAAATAATGTAAATTTCTATGAAAATAAAGATGCAAAATACCCATAAAACAACGCATTTTTTATGAAAATATATATACCAAAATACACATAAAATATTTAAGTTTGGATTACAATAGATATACAAAATGAACATACAATATGGTAAATTTGTATTGAAATAGATATGCAAAATACATATAAAACAAAGTAAATTTATTTCAAAATATATATACGAATACACATAAAATTACGTAGATTTCTAAAAAAATATATATACAAAATACACATAAAATGAAGTAAATACGTATAAGAAAATGTATACAAAATACACATAAAATAATGTAAATTCGTATCAAAATAAATAAACTAAATGCCAATGTGTATTTTGTATATATCTTTATAGAAATCTACGTTATTTTATCTGTATTCGTATATATATTTTGAAACAAATTTACATAGTTTTATATGTATTTTGCATATCTATTTCAATACAAATTTACCTTATAGTATGTGCATTTTTTATATTTATTTTAATACAAATTTTAACATTTTATGTGTATTTTGGTATATATATTTTTATAAAAAATGCGTTATTTTATGGCTATTTTGCATCTTTATTTTCATACAAATTTACATTATTTTATTAATATTCTGTGTATTTATTTTTGATACGATTTTACATTATTCTATTTGTGTTTTGTATATATATTTTTTATAAATATTTACATTATTTAATGTGTATTTTGTATATATATTTGATACAAATTTACGTTATTTTAAGTGTTTATGTTTATATATTTTCATTCAAATTTCCATTATTTTATGTGTATTTTGTATATGTATTTCAATACAAATTTACCTAATTTTATATGTATTTTGTATATTTATTTTCATGCAAATTTAAATTATTTTTGTGTATTTTCGTATATAGATTTATACAAACTTAGGTTATTTTATGAGTATTTTGTATATCTATTTTCATACAAATACACATTCTTTTATTGATATTTTGTTTATTTATTTTGACGAAAATTTAAATTATTTCATGTGTATTTTGTATATATATTTCTATAGAAATCTACGTTATTTTATGTGTATTCGTATATAGATTTCTAAACAAATTTACACTTTTATGTGCATTTTGTATATTTTTTCAATACAAATTTACCTTATTGTACGTGCATTTTGTATATTAATTTTAATACAAATTTAATTAATCTAAGTGTATTTTTGTATATGTATTTTCATACAAATTGAAACTTATTTTTTGGTTTTTTTGTATACATTTTTTTTTCAAATTTTCGTAATTTTATGTGTATTTTGTATATTTTTTTTCCTACAAATATACGTTCTTTTATCGGAATTTTGTTTATTTATTTTGATACAAAATTTCATTTTTTTAGGTGTATTTGATATATATATTTTTATACTTATTTTCATAATTTTATATGTATTTTGAATATATATTTTCACAGAAATTTACTCCATATGTTTATACAAAAAAAACACAAAAATAATTTAAATTTACAAATATTTAAATATACAAAATCCACATAAAACTAGGTAAATTTGTATTGAAATACATATACAAAATGCACTTAAAATTATGTAAATTTGAATGAAATATATAAACAAATACACTTAAAATAACGTTAATTTGTATAAATATATATAAAAAATACACATTAAATAATGAAAATATGTATAAAAAAAATATATACAAAACACAAATAGTATAATATAAAATCGTATCAAAATATATACACAGAATATTAATAAAATAATGTATATTTGTATAAAAACTAAGATGCAAAATACCTATAAAATAACGCATTTTTTTAAAAATTATATATACCAAAATACACATAAAATTTCTGAATTTGTATTAAAATAAAAATACAAAATGCACATACAATAAGGTAAATTTGTATTGAAATACATATGCAAAATACATACAAAACAATGTAAATTTGTTTCAAAATATATATACGAATACACATAAAATAACGTAGATTTCTATAAATATATATATACAAAATACAAATAAAATTAAGTAAATACGATTCAAAAATGTAGAGAAAATACACATAAAATAATGTAAATTCGTATAAATATAAATAAACAAAATACCAATAAGAGTGTGTATTTGTATAAATATAAATATACAAAATGTACATAAAATAACGTAAATTTGTATAAAACTATATACAAAATACACATAAAATAACGCAAATTTCTATAAAAATATAAGTACAAAAATGCACATAAAATTAATTTGCATAAAAAAATATATACAAAACACACATTAGATAATGTAAATGAGTATAAAAATATGTGTACAAAATACCTATGAAATAATCTACATTCGTATCGAGTAAAAAATAGCAATAAAATAATGTAATTTTGGATGAAAATATATATAGAAAACACATATAAATTAACCAAAATACAAATACAAATATACGCATTAAATAATTTAAAATTGAATGAAATAAATATACAAAATAAACATAAAATAAGATAAATTTGTAATAAAATATATGTAAAAATACACATAAATTAAGATAAATTTGTCTGAAAATATATATACAAATACACATAAAATAACATAAATTTTTGTAAAATTTTTAATAAAATATATACGAATACACACAATAAAATAACGTAAATTTTTATGAAAATGTATATATAAAATACACATAAAATAATTTAAATACGTAGAAAAATATATATACAAAATACACATAAAATAATGTAAATTCGTAAAAAATTAAATACACAAAATTCCAATAAAAGAATGTATATTTGTAGGAAAATATATATACAAAAAACAAATAAAATAACTAAAATTTGTATAAAAATATATACAAAAATACACAAAAATAATTTAAATTTGTTTGAAAATAGATATGCAAAATACACATAAAGTTAGGCAAATTTGTATTGAAATACATATACAAAACTCACATAAAATAATGTAAATTTGTATGAAAATATATATACATATAAAATAACGTAAATTTGGATAAAATATATATTCAAAATATACATTAAATATTTTAAATATGTATAAAAATATATTATATTATATATATTTTTATTGATATTTGCGTTAATTATGTGTATTTTGTATATGTTTTCTCATAGAAATTTACATTATTTTATTGGTATTTTGTCTATTTATTTTGATACGAATTACATGATTATTTCTGTATTTTGTACATTTTTTTTATACGTATTTACATTATTTAATGTGTATTTTGTTTATATATTTTTATACAAATTTACGTTATTATATGTGTATTTGTATAAGTGTATAAGTATTTTGATACAAATTTACATTATTTGATGTATTTTGTATATATATTTCAATTCAAATTTAGCTTATTTTATGTGTATTTTGTATATCTATTTATTTTAATACAAAATCAAATATTTTATGTTTTTTCGTATATATATTTTTATAAAAAATGCGTTTTTTTATGGGTATTTAGCATCTTAATTTTCATACAAATTTACATTATTTTATTAATATTTTCTGTATTTATTTTGATACGATTTTACAATATTTTATTTGTGTTTTGTATATATTTTTTTTATACATAATTACATTATTTAATGTGTTTTTTGTATATATATTTGATACAAATTTACGTTATTTTAAGTTATTTTATGTAAATTTGTTTATATATTTTGACACAAATTTATAATATTTTATGGGTATTTTGTATATATATTTCAAAAGAAATTTACCTAGTTTTATGTGTATTTTGAATATCAATTTTCATACAAACTCAAATTATTTTTATGTATTTTTGTATATACATTTCAATTCAAATTTAGTTTATTTTATCTGTATTTTGTATATCTATTTTCATACGAATTTAATTAATTTACGTTATTATATGTGTATTTGTATAAATATTTTGATACAAATTTACTTTATTTCATGTATTTTGTATATATATTTCAATTCAAATTTAGCTGATTTTGTGTGTATTTTGTATATATTTTCATACAAATTTAATTACTTCTGTGTATTTTTGTATAGTTTTATACAAATTTACGTTATTTTATGTGTATTTTGTATATTTATATTTATACAAATACACATTCTTTTATTGGTATTTTGTTTATTTATTTTGATACGAATTTACATTATTTTATGTGTATTTTGTATACATTTTCTTATACGTATTTACTTCATTTTATGTGTATTTTGTATATATATTTTTAAACAAATCTACGTTATTTTATGTGTATTCGTATATATATTTTGAAACAAATTTACATTGTTTTATATGTATTTTGCATATCTATTTCAATACAGATTTACCTTATTGTATGTGTATTTTGTATATTTATTTTAATACAAATTAATTTTTTCATGTGTATTTTGGTATATATATTTAAAAAAAAATGCGTTATTTAATGGGTATTTTGCATATTTATTTTCATACAAATTTATATTGTTTTATTAATATTCTGTGTATTTATTTTGATACGATTTTACATTATTCTATTTGTGTTTTGTATATATTTTTTTATACATATTTACATTATTTAATGTGTATTTTGTATATTTTAAAACAAATTTACGTTATTTTATGCGCATCTGTTAAAATATTTTGATACAAATTTACATTATTTTATGTATTTTGTATATATATTTCAATACAAATTTAGTTTATTTTATGTATATTTTGTATATCTATTTTCATTCGTATCAAATAAATAAACAAAATAGCAACAAAATAATGTAAATTTGTATGAGAAAACATATACAAATACACATAAATTAACGCAAATTTCTAAAAAAATATATGTACAAAAATGCACATAAAATAAAGTAAATTTGCATAAAAATATATATACAAAACACACATTAAATAATGTAAATGCGTACATAAAATAACCTAAATTTGTATTAAACTATATTCAAAAATAAACAAAAATATTTAAAATTTGTATGAATAGAAATATACAAAATTCACATAAAATTAGGTAAATTTGTATTGAAATACATATACAAAATACACATAGAATAATGTAAATTTGAATGAAAATATATAAACAAATACACTTAAAATAACGTAAATTTGTATAAAATAAATATGCAAGATACACATTAAATAATGTAAATGTGTATAAAAAAATATATACAAAAAAGAAATAGAATAATGTAAAATCCTATCAATATAAATACACAGAATATCAATAAAATAATGTAAATTTGTATGAAAAGAAAGATGCAAAATTCCCATAAAATAGCGCATTTTTTATAAAAATATATATACCAAAATACACATAAAGTATTTAAATTTGTATTGAAATAAATATACAAAATGCATATACAGTAAGGTAAATATGTATTGAAAGAGATATTCAAAAATACATATAAAACAAAGTAAATTTGTTTCAAAATATATATACGAATACACATAAAATAAAGTAGATTTCTATAGAAATATATATACAAAATACACATGAAATTATGTAAATACGTATAAAAATATATATACAAAATACATATCTAGGTAAATTCGTGTCAAAATAAATAAACAAAATATCATGAAAAGTATGTGTATTTTTATTAAAATAAATAATAGATAATAAATTTGTATGAAATATATATGCAAGATACACATTAAATAATGTAAATATGTATAAAAAAATATATACAAAAAACAAATAGAATAATGTGAAATCGTATCAAAATAAATACACCGAATATTAATAAAATAACGTAAATTTGTGTGAAAATAAAGATGCAGAATTCCCATCAAATAGCGCATTTTTTATAAAAATATATATATTAAATACACATAAAATATTTAAATTTGTATTAAAATAAATATACAAAAAGCACATACAATAAGGTAAACTTGTATTGAAAGAGATATGCAAAAATACATATAAAACAATGTAAATTTGTTTCAAAATATATATACGAATACACATAAAATAACGAAGATTTCTATAAAAATATATAAACAAAATGCACATAAAATTAAGTAAATACGTATAAAAATAGATATACAAAATACACATAGAATAATGTAAAATTGTTTAAAAAAAAATAAACAGAATATAAATAAAATAAAGTAAATTTGTATGAAAATAAAAATGCAAAATACCCATAAAATAAAGCATATTTTTATAAAAATACATATACAAAAATACACATAGCATAATTAAATTTGTATTAAAATTAATATACAAAATGCATATACAATAAGGTAAATTTGTATTGAAAAAATATGCAAAATACACATAAAACAGTGTAAATTTATATCAAAATCTATATACGAATACTCATAAATCAACGTAGATTTCTATAGAAATATATATACAAAATACACATCAAATGATGTAAACACGTATAAAAATATATATATAAAATACACATTAAATAATGTAAATTCGCGTCAAAATAAATAAACAAAATATCAATAAAAGAATGTGTATTTGTATGAAAATAGATATACAATATACACATAAAATCACCTAAATTTGTATAAAACTATATACAAAAATACACAAAAATAATTTTAAATTGTGTGAAAATAAATATACAAAATACACATAACATTAGGTAAATTTGTATCGAAAAACATATACAAAATACACATAAAATAATGTAAATTTGAATGAAAATATATAAACAAATACACTTAAAATAACGTAAATTTGTATAAAATATATATAAAAAATACACATTAAATAATGTAAATATGTATAAAAAAATATATACAAAACACAAATAGAATAATATAAAATCGTATCAAAATAAATACACAGAATATTAATAAAATAATGTAAATTTGTATGAAAATTAAGATGCAAAATACCCATAAAATAACGCATTTTTTATAAAAATATTTATACCAAGACATACATAAAATATTTGAATTTGTATTAAAATAAATATACAAAATGCACATACAATAAGGTAAATTTGTATTGAAATAGATATGCAAAATACATATAAAACCATGTAAATTTTTTTCAAAAAATATATGCGAATACACATAAAATAACGTAGATTTCTATGAAAATAAATATACAAAATACACATAAAATGAAGTAAATACGTATAAAAAAAGGTATACAAAATACACATAAAATAATGTAAACTCGTATCAAAATAAATAAACATAATACTAATAAAAGAATGTGTATTGTATAAATATAAATATACAAAATACAAATAAAATAACGTAAATTTATATAAAACTATATGCAAAAATACACAAAAGTAATTAAATTTGTGTGAAAATAGATATACAAAATACATGTGTATTTTGTATATTTATTTTCATACAAATTGAAATTATTTTTGTCTATTTTTTATATATATTTTCATACAAATTTTCGTTATTTTATGTGTATTTTGTATATTTATTTTTTCTACAAATATACGTTCTTTTATCTGAGTTTTGTTTATTGAATTTGAAACGAATTTACCTTATTTTGTATATCTATTTTCATACAAATTAAAATACTTCTGTGTATTTTTGTATATAGTTTTATATAAATTTACGTTATTTTATGTGTATTTTGTATATTTATATTTATACAAATACACATTCTTTTATTGGTATTTTGTATATTTATTTTGATACGAATTTACATTATTTTATGTGTATTTTGTATAAATTTTTTTATACGTATTTACATCATTTTATGTGTATTTTGTATATATATTTTAAAAGAAATCTACGTTATTTTATGAGTATTCGTATATATATTTTGAAACAAATTTACATTGTTTTATATGTATTTTGCATATCTATTTCAATACAAATTTACCTTATTGTATGTGTTTTTTATATATTGATTTTAATTCAAATTTAATTTTTTTTATATGTATTTTGGTATATATATTTTTATAAATAAAAAAAAAGCATTATTTTATGGGTATTTTGCCTCTTTATTTTCATACAAATTTACATTATTTTATTAATATTCAAAATACACATAAAATGAAGTAAATACGTATAAAAAAAATGAATACAAAATATTCATAAAAATCGTATCAAAATAAATTAACAAAATACCAGTAAAAGAATGTGTATTTGTATAAATATAAATATACAAAATACACATAAAATATCGTAAATTTGTATAAAACTATATACAAAAATACACAGAAGTAATTAAATTTGTATGAAAATATATATACAAAATACAGCTAAAATAAGCTAAATTTGAATTGAAATGTACATACAAAATACATAAAATAATGTAAATCTGTATCAAAATATTTATACAAATACATATAATAACGTAGATTTATTTAAAAATATATAAACAAAATACACATTAAGTAATGTAAATACGTATAAAAAATATGTACAAAATGAACATATAATCATGTAATTCGTATCAAAATAAATAAACAAAATAGCAATAAAATAATGTAAATTTGTATGAGAAAACATATACAAATAACGCAAATTTCTAAAAAAAATATATATACAAAACACACACTAAATAATGTAAATGCGTACATGAAATAATATAAATTTGTATAAAACTATATACAAAAATACACAAAAATAATTTAAATTTGTTTGAAAAGAAATATACAAAATACACATAAAATTACGTAAATTTGTATTGAAATACATATACAAAATACACATCAAATAATGTAAATTTGAATGAAAATATATAAACAAATACACTTAAAATAACGTAAATTTGTATAAAACATATATGCAAGATACACATTAAATAATGTAAATGTGTATAAAAAAATATATACAAAAAACAAATAGAATAATGTAAAATCGTATCAAAATAAATACACAGAATATCAATAAAATAATGTAAACTTGTATGAAAATAAAGATGCAAAATTCCCAAAAATTATCGCATTTTTTATAAAAATATATTTACCAAAATACACATAAAATATTTAAATTTGTATTGAAATAAATATACAAAATGCATATACAGTAAGGTAAATTTGTATTGAAAGAGTTATTCAAAAATACATATAACACAATGTAAATTTGTTTCAAAATATATATACGAATACACATAAAATAAAGTAGATTTCTATAGAAATATATATACAAAATACATATGAAATTATGTAAATACGTATAAAAATATATATACAAAATACATATCAAATAATGTAAATTCGTGCCAATATAAATAAACAAAATATCATGAAAAGAATGTGTATTTGTATGAAAATAGATAATAGATAATAAATTTGTATAAAATATATATGCAAGATACACATTAAATAATGTAAATATGTATAAAAAAGTATATACAAAAAACAAATAGAATAATGTAACATCGTATCAAAATAAATACATCGAATATTAATAAAATAATGTAAATTTGTATGAAAATAAAGATGCAAAATTCATATAAAATAGCGCATTTCTTATAAAAATATATATACCAAAATACTCATAAAATATTTAAATTTGCATTGAAATAAATATACAAAATGCACATACAATAAGGTAAATTTGTATTGAAAGAGATATGCAAAAATACATATAAAACAATGTAAATTTGTTTCAAAATATATATACGAATACAAATAAAAAACGTAGATTTCTATAAAAATATATATACAAAATACACATAAAATTAAGTAAATACGTATAAAAAAATGTATACAAAATGCACATAAAATAATGTAAAATCGAATTAAAATAAATAAACAACATACCAATAAAAAAATGTGTATTTGGATAAATATAAATATACAAAATACACATACAAAATAAACATAAAATAAGGTAGATTTGCAATAAAATATATGTACAAAATACACAAAAAATAATGTAAATTTATATGAAAATATATATACAAATACACATAAAATACCATGAATTTGTATAAAAATATATATTCAAAATAAATATTAAATAATGTAAAAGCGTATAAAAATATATATACAAAGTACATATAAAATAATGTAAATTCGTATCAATATAAATCAACAAAACACCAATAAAATAATATATATTTGAATGAAAATAAATTTACAAAATACACATAACATAACTAAAATTTCTATTAAAATATATACAAAAATACATAGAAATAATTTGAGTTTGTATGAAAATAGATATACAAAAAACACATTAAACTAGGTAAATTTCTTTTGAAATGTATATACAAAATTCCCATAAAATATTGTAAATTTGTGTCAAAATATATAAACAAATACACATAAAATAACGTAAATTTGTATGAAAAATAAATACAAAATACACATAGAATAATGTCAATTCGTATCAAAATGAATGAGCAGAGTATCAATAAAATAATGTAAATTTGTATGAAAATAAAGATGCTTATAAAAATACAGATACAAAAATACACATCGAATAATTAAATTTGTATTAAAATTAATATACAAAATGCGTATATAATAATGTAAATTTGTATTGAAAAAATATGCAACATACGTTTACTCAAACAAATTTATATTATTTTATTGGTATTTTGTTTATTTATTTTGATACGAATTACATGATTATATGTGTATTTTGTACATATTTTTTTATACGTATTTACATTATTTAATGTGTATTTTGTTTATATAATTTCATAAATTTACGTTATTATATGTGTATTTGTATAAATATTTTGATACAAATTTACTTTATTTCATGTATTTTGTATTTATATTTCAATTCAAATTTAGCTTATATTGTGTTGTATTTTGTACATATTTTTTTATACGTATTTACATTATTTAATGTGTATTTTGTTTATATAATTTCATACAAATTTACGTTATTATATGTGTATTTGTATAAATATTTTGATACAAATTTACTTTATTTCATGTATTTTGTATATATATTTCAATTCAAATTTAGCTTATTTTGTGTGTATTTTGTATATATTTTCATACAAATTTAATTACTTTTGTGTATTTTTGTATATAGTTTTATATAAATTTACGTTATTTTATGTGTATTTTGTATATTTATATTTATACAAATACACATTCTTTTATTGGTATTTTGTTTATTTATTTTCATACGAATTTACATTATTTTATGTATTTTGTATACATTTTTTTATACGTATTTACTTCATTTATGTGTATTTTGTATATATATTTTTATAGAAATCTACGTTATTTTATGTGTATTCGTATATATATTTTGAAACAAATTTACATTGTTTTATATGTATTTTACATATCTATTTCAATACAAATTTACCTTATTGTATGTGTTTTTTTTATATTTATTTTAATACAAATTTAATTTTTTGATGTGTATTTTGGTATATATATTTTTATAAATAAAAAAAATGCGTTATTTTATGGGTATTTTGCTTCTTTATTTTCATACAAATTTACATTATTTTATTAATATTCTGAGTATTTATTTTGATACGATTTTACATTATTCTATTTGTGTTTTGTACATATTTTTTTATACAAATTTACGTTTTTTTAGTGTATTTGTTTATGTATTTTCATTCAAATTTACATTATTTTATGTGTATTTTGTGTATGTATTTCAATACAAATTTACCTAATTTTATGTGTATTTTGTATATTTATTTTCTTCCAAATTTAAAATATTTTTGTGTTTTTTTGTATATAGTTTGATACAAATTTAGTTTATTTTATGTGTATTTTGTATATCTATTTTCATACAAATACACATTCTTTTATTGATATTTTGTTTATTTATTTTGACGGGAATTTACATTATTTAAAGTGTATTTTTTATATATATTTTTATACGTATTTACATCATTTCATGTGTATTTTGTATAGTTTTAAACAAATTTATATTATTTAATGTGTATTTTGTAAATATATATTTATACAAATACACATTCTTTTATTGGTATTTTGTTTATTTATTTTAATACTAATTTACATTATTTTATGTGTATTTTGTATACATTTTTTATACGTATTTACTTAATTTTATGTGTATTATGTATATATATTTTTATAGAAATTTACCTTATTTCATGTGTATTCGTATATATATTTTGAAACAAATTTACATTGTTTATATGTATTTTGCATATCTATTTTTGCGTATTCTGTATTTATTTTTGTTATACATAGAATAATGTAAAATCGTATCAAAATAAGTACACAGAATATCAATAAAATAATTTAAATTTGTATGAAAATAAAGATGCAAAATACCCATAAGATAAAAAATATTTTTTTTTAAATACATATACAAAAATACACATAGAATAATTAAATTTGTATTAAAATTAATATACAAAATGCACACATACAATAAGGTAGATTTGTATTGAAAAAAAACGCAAAATACAAATAAAACAGTGTAAATTTGTTTCAAAATATATATACGAATACACATAAAATAACGTAGATTTCTATAGAAATATATATACAAAATACACATGAAATTATGTAAATACGTATAAAAATATATATATAAAATACATATTAAGTAATGTAAATTCGTGTCAAAATAAATAGACAAAATATCATGAAAAGAATGTGTATTTGTATGAAAATAAATAATAGATAATAAATTTGTATGAAATATATGTGCAAGATACACATTAAATTATGTAAATATGTGTAAAAAAAATATATACAAAAAACAAATAGAATAATGTAAAATCGTATCAAAATAAATACACCGAATATTAATAAAATAATGTAAATTTGTATGAAAATAAAGATGCAAAATTCCCATAAAATAGCGCATTTCTTATAAAAATATATATACCAAAATACACATAAAATATTTAAATTTGTATTGAAATAAATATACAAAATGCACATACAATAAGGTAAACTTCTATTGAAAGAGATATGCAAAAATACTTATAAAACAATGTAAATTTGTTTCAAAATATATATACGAATACACATAAAATAACGTAGATTTCTATAAAAATATATATACAAAATACACATAAAATTAGGTAAATACGTATAAAAAATGTAAACAAAATACACATAAAATAATATAAATTCGAAACAAAATAAATAAACAAAATATCAATAAAAGAATGTGTATTTGTATAAATATAAATGTACAAAATACACATACAAAATAAACATAAAATAAGGTAAATCTGTAATGAAATATATGTACAAAATACACATAAAATAATGTAAATTTATATGAAAATATATATAAAAATACACATAAAATACCATGAATTTGTATAAAATTATATATTCAAAATAAATATTAAATAATGTAAATGCGTATAAAAATATATATAAAAAGTACATATAAAATAATGTAAATTCGTATCAATATAAATCAACAAAATACCCATAAAATAATATATATTTGAATGAAAATAGATTTACAAAATACACATAACATAACTAAAATTTGTATTGAAATATATACAAAAATACATAAAAATAATTTGAGTTTGAATGAAAATAGATATCCAAAATACACATAAAACTAGGTAAATTTATTTTGAAATATATGTACAAAATACCCATAAAATATTGTAAATTTGTATCAAAATATATAAACAAATACACATAAAATAACGTAAATTTGTATGAAAAATATATGCAAAATACACATAGAATAATGTCAAATCGTATCAAAATGAATGAGCAGAATATCAATAAAATAACGTAAATTTGTATGAAAATAAAGATGCAATATACCCATAAAATAAAGCATATTTTTATAAAAATACATATACAAAAATACACATAGAATAATTAAATTTGTATTAAAATTAATATACAAAATGGAGATACAATAAGGTAAATTTGTATTGAAAAAATATGCAAAATACACATAAAAGTGTAAATTTGTTTAAAAATCTATATACGAATACACATAATATAACGTAGATTTCTGCAGAAATATATATACAAAATACACATGAAATGATGTAAACACGTACAAAAATATATATTCAAAATACACATTAAATAATTGAAATTCTCGTCAAAATAAATAAACAAAATATCAATAAAAGAATGTGTATTTGTATGAAAATAGATATACAAAATACTCATAAAATAACCTAAGTTTGTATAAAACTATATACAAAAATACACAAAAAAAATTTAAATTTGTATGAAAATAAATATACAAAATACACATAAAATTAGGTAAATTTGTATTGAAATACATATACAAAATACACATAAAATAATGAAAGTCTGAATGAAAATATATAAACATATACACTTAAAATAACGTAAATTTGTATCAAATATATATACAAAATACTAATTAAATAATGTAAATATGTATAAAAAAATATATACAAAACACAAATAGAATAATGTAAAATCGTATCAAAATAAATACACAGAATATTAATAAAATAATGTAAATTTGTATGAAAATAAAGATCCAAATAGCCATAAAATAACGCATTTTTTTATAAAAATCTATATACCAAAATACACATAAAATATTAAAATTTGTATTAAAATAAATATAAAAAATGAACATACTGTAAGGTAAATTTGTATTGAAATAGATATGCAAAATACATATAAAACAATGTAAATTTGTTTCAAAATATATATACGAATACACATAAAATAACGTTGATTTCTATAAAAATATATACAAAATACACATAAAATAAAGTAAATACGTATAAAAAAATGAATACAAAATACACATAAAAATCGAATCAAAATAAATAAACAAAATACCAGTAAAAGAAAGTGTATTTGTATAAATATAAATATACAAAATACACATAAAATATCGTAAATTTGTATAAAACTATATACAAAAATACACAGAACAAATACACATTCTTTTATTGGTATTTTGTTTATTCATTTGGTTCGAATTTATATTATTTTATTTGTATTTTGTTTACATTTTTTATACGTATTTACCTAATTTTAGGTGTATTTTATATATATATATATATATATATATATATATATATATATATATATATATATATATATATTTTTATAGAAATCTACGCTATTTTATGTGTATTCGTATATATATTTTGAAATAAATTTACATTGTTTTATATGTATTTTTGCATATCTCTTTCAATAGAAGTTTACCTTATTGTATGTGCATTTTGTATATTTATTTCAATACAAATTTAAATATTTTATGTGTATTTTGGTATATATATTTTTATAAGAAATGCGCTATTTTATGGGAATTTTGCATCTTTATTTTCATACAAATTTACATTATTTAATATATTATATATATATATATATATATATATATATATATATATATATATATTTATTTATACGTATTTACATAATTTCATGTGTATTTTGTATATATTTCTATAGAAATCTACGTTATTTTATGTGTATTCGTATATATATTTTGAAGCAAATTTACACTGTTTTATCTGTATTTTGCGTTTTTTTTCAATACAAATTTACCTTATTGTATGTGTGCATTTTGTATATTAATTTTAATACAAATTTAATTATTCTGTGTGTATTTTTGTATATGTATTTAAAGAAAAAATATGCTTTATCTTATGGGTATTTTGCATCTTTATTTTCATACAAATTTAAATTATTTTATTGATATTCTGTGTACTTATTTTGATACGATTTTACATTATTCTATGTATAACAAAAATAATTACAGAATACACAAAAATAGATATGCAAAATACATATAAACAATGTAAATTTGTTTCAAAATATATATACGAATACACATGAAATAAGGTAGATTTCTATAAAAATATATATACAAAATACACATAAAATTAAGTAAATACGTATAAAAAATGTATACAAAATACACATAAAATAATGTAAATTAGTATCAAAATAAATAAACAAAATACCAATAAAAGAAGTTGTATTTGTATAAGTATATATATACAAAATACACATTAAATAATATAAATTTGTTTAAAACTATACAAAATGATGTAAATACGTATAAAAATATATATACAAAATATACATTGAATAATGTAAATTCGCGTCAAAATAAATAAACAAAATATCAATAAAAGAATATGTATTTGTATGAAAATAGATATACAAAATACACATAAAATAACCTAAATTTGTATCAAACTATATACAAAAATACACAAAATTTTTTTAAATTTGTATGAAAATAAATATACAAAATACACATAAAATTAGGTAAATTTGTATTGAAATACATATACAAAATACACATAAAATAATGTAAATTTGAATGAAAATACATCAACAAATACACTTAAAATAACGTAAATTTGTATAAAAAAAATATGTACAAAACACAAATAGAATTATGTAAAATCGTATCAAAATAAATACACAGAATATTAATAAAATAATGTAAATTTGTATGAAAAAAAAGAAGCAAAATACCCATAAAATAACGCATTTTTTTATTTATAAAAATATGTATACCAAAATACACATCAAAAAATTAAATTTGTATTAAAATAAATATTCAAAAAACACATATAATAAGGTAAATTTGTATTGAAATAGATATGCAAAATACATATCAAACAATGTTAATTTGTTTCAAAATATATATATACGAATACACATAAAATAACGTAGATTTCTATAAAAATATATATACAAAATACACATTAAATGAAGTAAATACGTATAAAAAAAATGTATACAAAATACACATAAAATAATGTAAATTCGTATCAAAATAAATAAACAAAATACCAATAAAAGAATGTGTATTTGTATAAATATAAATATACAAAATACACATAAAATAACGTAAATTTATATAAAACCATATACAAAAATACACAGAAGTAATTAAATTTGTATGAAAATATATACAAAATACACACAAAATAAGCTATATTTGAATTGAAATATGTATACAAAATACATGAAATAAAGTAAATTTGTATCAAAATATTTATACAAATACACATATAATAACGTAAATTTGTATGAAAATATATAAACAAAATACACATTAAATAATGTAAATACGTATAAGAAAATATGTACAAAATACACATATAATCATGTAATTCGTATCAAAATAAATAAACAAAATACCAATAAAATAATATAAATTTGTATGAGTAAACGTGTATGTTGCATATTTTTTCAATACAAATTTACCTTATTATATACGCATTTTGTATATTAATTTTAATACAAATTTAATTATTCGACGTGTATTTTTGTATCTGTATTTTTATAAACATATGCTTTATTTTTTGGGCATTTTGCATCTTTATTTTCATACAAATTTACATTATTTTACAGATATTCTGCTCATTCATTTTGAAACGAATTGACATTATTCTATGTGTATTTTGTATATATTTTTCATACAAATTTACGTTATTTTATGTGTATTTGTTTATATATTTTGACACAAATTTACAATATTTTATGGGTATTTTGTATATACATTTCAAAAGAAATTTACCTAGTTTTATGTGTATTTTGTATATCTATTTTCATACAAACTCAAATTATTTCTATGTATTTTTGTATATATTTTAATACAAATTTTAGTTATGTTATGTGTATTTTGTAAATTTATTTTCATTCAAATATATATTATTTTATTGGTGTTTTGTTGATTTATATATATACGAATTTACATTATTTTATATGTACTTTGTATATATATTTTTATACGCTTTTACATTATTTAATATTTATTTTGAATATATATTTTTATACAAATTCATGGTATTTTATGTGTAAATTTACATTATTTTATGTGTATTTTGTACATATATTTTATTATAAATCTACCTTATTTTATGTTTATTTTGTATGTGTATTTTTAATATTTATATTTATCCAAATACACATTCTTTTATTGGTATTTTGTTTATTTATTTTAAATCGAATTTACATTATTTTATGTGTATTTTGTTTACATTTTTTTATACGTATTTACTTAATTTTATGTATTTTGTATATATATTTTATAGAAATCTACGTTTTTATTTGTATTCGTATATATATTTTGAAACAAATTTACATTGTTTTATATGTATTTTTGCATATCTCTTTCAATACAAATTTACCTTATTGTATGTGCATTTTGTATATTTATTTCAATGCAAATTTAAATATTTTAGGTGTATTTTGGTATATATATTTTTATAAGAAATGCGCTATTTTATGGGAATTTTGCATCTTTATTTTCATACAAATTTACATTATTTTATTAATATTCGGTGTATTTATTTTGATACGATGTTATGTTATTCTATTTGTTTTTTGTATATACTTTTTTAAACATATTTACATTATTTAATGTGTATCTTGCATATATATTTTATTCAAATTTATTATCTATTATCTATTTTCATACAAATACACATTCTTTTCATGATATTTTGTTTATTTATTTTGACACGAATTTACATTATTTGATATGTATTTTGTATATATATTTTTATACGTATTTACATAATTTCATAATGTATTTTGAATATATATTTCTATAGAAATCTACTTTATTTTATGTGTATTCATATATATATATTTTGAAACAAATTTACATTGTTTTATATGTATTTTTGAATATCTCTTTCAATACAAATTTACCTTACTGTATATGCATTTTGTATATTTATTTCAAAACAAATTTAAATATTTTATGTGTATTTTGGTAAATATATTTTTATAAAAAAATGCGTTAATTTTTGGGAATTTTGCATCTTTATTTTCATACAAATTTACATTATTTTATTGATATTCTGTGTATTTATTTTGATACGATTTTACATTATTCTATTTGTTTTTTGTATATATTTTTTTATACACATTTATATTATTTAATGTGTATCTTGCATATATATTTTATACAAATTTACGTTATATTAAGTGTATTTGTATATATATTTTCATATAAATTTACATTATTTTATGTGTATTTGGTACATATATTTCATTACAAATTTACCTTATTTTATGTTTATTTTGTATGTGTATTTTGTACATTTATATTTATACAAAATACACATTCTTTTATTGGTATTTTGTTTATTTATTTTGTTTCGAAATTCTATTATTTTATGTGTATTTTGTTTACATTTTTTTATACGTATTTACCTAATTTTATGTGTATTTTGTATATATATTTTTATATAAATCTACGCTAATTTATGTGTGTTCGTATATATATTTTGAAATAAATTTACATTGTTTTATATGTATTTTTGCATATCTCTTTCAATAGAAGTTTACCTTATTGTATGTGCATTTTGTATATTTATTTCAATACAAATTTAAATATTTTATGTGTATTTTGGTATATATATTTTTATAAGAAATGCGCTATTTTATGGGAATTTTGCATCTTTATTTTCATACAAATTTACATTATTTTATTAATATTCGGTGTATTTATTTTGATACGATTTTACATTATTCTATTTGTTTTTTGTATATATTTTTTTATACATATTTACATTATTTAATGTGTATCATGCATATATATTTCATACAAATTTATTATCTATTATTTATTTTCATACAAATACACATTCTTTTCATGATATTTTGTTTATTTATTTTGACACGAATTTACATTACTTAATATGTATTATATATATATATATATATATATATATATATATATATATATATATATATATATATATATATATAGGTATATATATATATATATATATATATTTTTGTTTTATACGAATTTACATAATTTCATGTGTATTTTGTATATATATTTCTATAGAAATGTACGTTATTTTATGTGTATTCGTATATATATTTTGAAACAAATTTACACTGTTTTCTTTGTATTTTGCGTTTTTTTTTCAATACAAATTTACCTTATTGTATGTGTGCATTTTGTATATTAATTTTAATACAAATTTAATTATTCTGTGTGTATTTTTGTATATGTATTTAAAGAAAAAATATGCTTTATCTTATGGGTATTTTGCATCTTTATTTTCATACAAATTTAAATTATTTTATTGATATTCTGTGTACTTATTTTGATACGATTTTACATTATTCTATGTATAACAAAAATAAATACAGAATACACAAAAAAATAGATATGCAAAATACATATAAACAATGTAAATTTGTTTCAAAATATATATACGAATACACATGAAATAAGGGAGATTTCTATAAAAATATATATACAAAATACACATAAAACTAAGTAAATACGTATAAAAAATGTATACAAAATACACATAAAATAATGTAAATTAGTATCAAAATAAATAAACAAAATACTAATAAAAGAAGTTGTATTTGTATAAATATATATATACAAAATACACATTAAATAATATAAATTTGTTTAAAACTATACAAAATGATGTAAATACGTATAAAAATATATATACAAAATACACACTGAATAATGTAAATTCGCGTCAAAATAAATAAACAAAATATCAATAAAAGAATATGTATTTGTATGAAAATAGATATACAAAATACACATAAAATAACCTAAATTTGTATCAAACTATATACAAAAATACACAAAAATATTTTAAATTTGTATGAAAATAAATATACAAAAAACACATAAAATTAGGTAAATTTGTATTGAAATACATACACAAAATACACATAAAATAATGTAAATTTGAATGAAAATACATCAACAAATACACTTAAAATAACGTAAATTTGTATAAAAAAATATGTACAAAACACAAATAGAATAATGTAAAATCGTATCAAAATAAATACACAGAATATTAATGAAATAATGTAAATTTGTATGAAAATAAAGAAGCAAAATACCCATAAAATAACGCATTTTTTTTTATTTATAAAAATATATATACCAAAATACACATCAAAAAATAGAATTTGTATTAAAATAAATATACAAAAAACACATACAATAAGGTAAATTTGTATTGAAATAGATATGCAAAATACATATAAAACAATGTTAATTTGTTTCAAAATATATATACAAATACACATAAAATAACGTAGATTTCTATAAAAATATATATACAAAATACACATTAAATGAAGTAAATACGTATAAAAAAATGTATACAAAATACACCTAAAATAATGTAAATTCGTATCAAAATAAATAAACAAAATACCAATAAAAGAAAGTGTATTTGTATAAATATAAATATACAAAATACACATAAAATAACGTAAATTTATATAAAACTATATACAAAAATACACAGAATTAATTAAATTTGTATGAAAATATATGCAAAATACACACAAAATAAGCTAAATTTGAATTGAAATATATATACAAAATACATGAAATAAAGTAAATTTGTATCAAAATATTTATACAAATACACATAAAATAACGTAAATTTGTATGAAAATATATAAACAAAATACACATTAAATAATGTAAATACGTATAAGAAAATATGTAGAAAATACACATATAATCATGTAATTCGTATCAAAATAAATAAACAAAATACCAATAAAATAATATAAATTTGTATGAGTAAACGTGTATGTTGCATATTTTTTCAATACAAATCTACCTTATTATATACGCATTTTGTATATTAATTTTAATACAAATTTAATTATTCGATGTGTATTTTTGTATCTGTATTTTTATAAACATATGCTTTATTTTTGGGCATTTTGCATCTTTATTTTCATACAAATTTACATTATTTTATTGATATTCTGCTCATTCATTTTGATACGAATTGACATTATTCTATGTGTATTTTGTATATATTTTTCATACAAATTTACGTTATTTTATGTGTATTTGTTTATATATTTTGACACAAATTTGCAATATTTTATGGGTATTTTGTATAAACATTTCAAAAGAAATTTACCTAGTTTTATGTGTATTTTGTATATCTATTTTCATACAAACTCAAATTATTTCTATGTATTTTTGTATATATTTTAATACACATTTTAGTTATGTTATGTGTATTTTGTAAATTTATTTTCATTCAAATATATATTATTTTATTGGTGATTTGTTAATTTATATATATACGAATTTACATTATTTTATATGTACTTTGTATATATATTTTTATACGCTTTTACATTATTTAATATTTATTTTGAATATATATTTTTATACAAATTCATGGTATTTTATGCGTATTTGTATATATATTTTCATATAAATTTGCATTATTTTATGTGTATTTTGTACATATATTTTATTATAAATCTACCTTATTTTATGTTTATTTTGTATGTGTATTTTGTACATTTATATTTATACAAATACACATTCTTTTATTGGTATTTTGTTTATTTATTTTGTTTCGAGTTTATATTATTTTATGTGTATTTTGTTTACATTTTTTTATACGTGTTTACTTAATTTTATGTGTATTTTGTATATATATTTTTATAGAAATCTACGTTTTTTTATTTGTATTCGTATATATATTTTCAAACAAATTTACATTGTTTTATATGTATTTTTGCATATCTCTTTCAATACAAATTTACCTTATTGTATGTGCATTTTGTATATTTATTTCAATGCAAATTTAAATATTTTATGTGTATTTTGGTATATATATTTTTATAAGAAATGCGCTATTTTATGGGAATTTTGCATCTTTATTTTCATTCAAATTTACATTATTTTATTAATATTCGGAGTATTTATTTTGATACGATTTTACATTATTCTATTTGTTTTTTGTATATACTTTTTATACATATTTACATTATTTAATGTGTATCTTGCATATATATTTTATACAAATTTATTATCTATTATCTATTTTCATACAAATACACATTCTTTTCATGATATTTTGTTTATTTATTTTGACACGAATTTACATTATTTGATATGTATTTTGTATATATATTTTTATACGTATTTACATAGTTTCATATGTATTTTGTATAAATATATATTAATAGATATTCAAAATACACATAAAACAACCTAAATTTGTATCAAACTATATACAAAAATACACAAAAATATTTTTAATTTGTATGAAAATAAATATACAAAATACACATAAAACTACGTAAATTTGTAAGGAAATACATACACAAAATACACATAAAATAATGTAAATTTGAATGAAAATACATAAACAAATACACTTAAAATAACGTAATTTTGTATAAAAAAAATATGTTCAAAACACAAATAGAATAATGTAAAATCGTATCAAAATAAATACACTGAATATTAATAAAATAATGTAAATTTGTATGAAAATAAAGAAGCAAAATACCCATAAAATAACGCATTTTTTTTATTTATAAAAATATATATATCAAAATACACATCAAAAAATTAAATTTGTATTAAAATAAATATACAAAAAACACATAAAATAAGGTAAATTTGTATTGAAATAGATATGCAAAATACATATAAAACAATGTAAATTTGTTTCAAAATATATATACGAATACACATAAAATTACGTAGATTTCTATAAAAAATATATATACAAAATACACATAAAATGAAGTAAATACGTATAAAAAAATGTATACAAAATACATATAAAATCATGTAAATTCGTATCAAAATAAATAAACAAAATACCAATAAAAGAATGTGTATTTGTATAAATATAAATATACAAAATACACATAAAATACCGTAAATTTATATAAAACTATATACAAAAATACACAAAAGTAATTAAATTTGTATGAAAATATTTACAAAATACACACAAAATAAGCTAAATTTGAATTAAAATATATATACAAAATACATGAAATAAAGCAAATTTGTATCAAAATATTTATACAAATACACATATAATAACGTAAATTTGTATGAAAATATATAAACAAAATACACATTAAATAATGTAAATACGTATTAAAAAATATGTACAAAATACACATATGATCATGTAATTCGTATCAAAATGAATAAACAAAATACCAATAAAATAATATAAATTTGTATGAGTAAACGTGTATGTTGCATATTTTTTTAATACAAATTTACCTTATTATATACGCATTTTGTATATTAATTTTAATACAAATTTAATTATTCGATGTGTATTTTTGTATCTGTATTTTTATAAACATATGCTTTATTTTTTGGGTATTTTGCATCTTTATTTTCAGACAAATTTACATTATTTTATTGATATTCTGCTCATTCATTTTGATACGAATTGACATTATTCTATGTGTATTTTGTATATATTTTTCATACAAATTTACGTTATTTTATGTGTATTTGTTTATATATTTTGACACAAATTTACAATATTTTATGGGTATTTTGTATATACATTTCAAAAGAAATTTACCTAGTTTTATGTGTATTTTGTATATCTATTTTCATACAAACTCAAATTATTTCTATGTATTTTTGTATATATTTTAATACAAATTTTAGTTATGTTATGTGTATTTTGTAAATTTATTTTCATTCAAATATATATTATTTTATTGGTGTTTTGTTGATTTATATTGATACGAATGTACATTATTTTATATGTACTTTGTATATATTTTTTATACGCTTTTACATTATTTATTATTTATTTTGAATTTATATTTTTATGCAAATTCATGGTATTTTATGTGTATTTGTATATATATTTTCATATAAATTTACATTATTTTATGTATATTTTGTACATATATTTTATTACAAATCTACCTTATTTTATGTTTATTTTGTATGTGTATTTTGTATATTTATATTTATCCAAATACACATTCTTTTTTTGGTATTTTGTTTATTTATTTTAATTCGAATTTACATTATTTTATGTGTATTTTGTACACTTTTTTTTATACGTATTTACTTAATTTTATGTGTATTTTGTATATACATTTTTATAGAAATCTACGTTTTTTTATTTGTATTCGTATATATATTTTGAAACAAATTTACATTGTTTTATATGTATTTTTGCATATCTCTTTCAATACAAATTTACCTTATTGTATGTGCATTTTGTATATTTATTTCAATGCAAATTTAAATATTTTATGTGTATTTTGGTACATATATTTTTATAAGATTACGAAAATTTGAATAAAAATATATACAAAAAAACAAAAAAATAAATTTCAATTTGTATGAAAATAGATATACAAAAGACACATATAATTAGTTAAATTTGTATTTAAATACATGTACAAAATACAAATAATGTAAATTTGTATGAAATGAAAACAAATTCACATAAAATAACGTACATTTGTATAAAATAGATATACAAAATAATTTTATGTGTATTTTGTATATTTATTTTTATACAAATTTAAATTATTTTTGTGTATTTTTGTATATAGTTTTATACAAACTTAGGTTATTTTATGAGTATTTTGTATATCTATTTTCATACAAATACACATTCTTTTATTGATATTTTGTTTATTTATTTTGACGAGAATTCAAATTATTTAATGTGTATTTTGTATATATATTTATATACGTATTTACATCATTTCATGTGTATTTTGTATATATATTTCTATAGAAATCTACGTTATATTATGTGTATTCGTATATAGATTTTAAAACAAATTTACACTTTTATGTGTATTTTGCATATTTTTTCAATACAAATTTACCTTATTGCATATGCATTTTGTATATTAATTTTAATACAAATTTAATCATTCTATCTGTATTTTTGTATATGTATTTTTATAAAAATATTTACATTAAATAATGTAAATACGTATTAAAAAATATGTACAAAATACACATATAATCATGTAATTCGTATCAAAATGAATAAACAAAATACCAATAAAATAATATAAATTTGTATGAGTAAACGTGTATTTTGCATATTTTTTTAATACAAATTTACCTTATTATATACGCATTTTGTATATTAATTTTAATACAAATTTAATTATTCGATGTGTATTTTTGTATTTGTATTTTTATAAACATATGCCTAATTTTTTGGGTATTTTGCATCTTTATTTTCATACAAATTTACGTTATTTTATTGATATTCTGCTGATTCATTTTGATACGATTTGACATTATTCTATGTGTATTTTGTATATATTTTTCATACAAATTTACGTTATTTTATGTGTATTTGTTTATATATTTTGACACAAATTTACAATATTTTATGGGTATTTTGTATATATATTTCAAAAGAAATTTACCTAGTTTTATGTGTATTTTGAATATCTATTTTCATACAAACTCAAATTATTTCTATGTATTTTTGTATATATTTCAATACAAATTTTAGTTATGTTATGTGTATTTTGTAAATCTATTTTCATTCAAATATATATTATTTTATTGGTATTTTGTTGATTTATATTGATACGAATTTACATTATTTTATATGTACTTTTTATATATATTTTTATACGCATTTACATTATTTAATATTTATTTTGAATATATAGTTTTATACAAATTCATGGTATTTTATGTGTATTTGTATATATATTTTCATATAAATTCACATTATTTTATGTGTATTTTGTACATATATTTCATTACAAATTTACCTTATTTTATGTTTATTTTGTACGTGTATTTTGTACATTTATATTTATACACGTTTACTCATACAAATTTATATTATTTTATTGGTATTTTGTTTATTTATTTTGATACGAATTACATGATTATATGTGTATTTTGTACATATTTTTTTATACGTATTTACATTATTTAATGTGTATTTTGTTTATATATTTTCATACAAATTTACGTTATTATATGTGCATTTGTATAAATATTTTGATACAAATTTACATTATTTCATGTATTTTGTATATATATTTCAATACAAATTTAGCTTATTTTGTGTGTATTTTGTATATATTTTCATACAAATTTAACTACTTGTGTGTATTTTTGTATATAGTTTTATATAAATTTACGTTATTTTATGTGTATTTTGTATATTTATATATATACAAATACACATTCTTTTATTGATATTTTGTTTATTTATTTTGATACGAATTTACATTATTTTATGTGTATTTTGTGTACATTTTTTTATACGTATTTACTTCATTTTATGTGTATTTTGTATATATATTTTTACAGAAATCTACGTTATTTTATGTGTATTCGTATATATATTTTGAGACAAATTTACATTGTTTTATATGTATTTTGCATATCTATTTCAATACAAATTTACATTATTGTATGTCTTTTTTGTATATTTATTTTAATACAAATTTAATTTTTTTATGTGTATTTTGGTATATATATTTTTATAAAAAAAAATGCGTTATTTTATGGGTATTTTGCCTCTTAATTTAATACAAATTTGCATTATTTTATTAATATTCTGTGTATTTATTTTGATACGATTTTACATTATTCTATTTGTGTTTTGTACATATTTTTTTATACAAATTTACGTTATTTTAAGTGTATTTGTTTATGTATTTTCATTCAAATTTACATTATTTTACGTGTATTTTGTGTATGTATTTCAATACAAATTTACCTAAATTGATGCGTATTTTGTATATTTATTTTCATACAAATTTAAAATATTTTTGTGTATTTTTGTATATAGTTTGATACAAATTTAAGTTATTTTATGTGTATTTTGTATATCTATTTTCATACCAATACACATTCTTTTATTGATATTTTGTTTATTTATTTTGACGCGAATTTACATTATTTAATGTGTATTTTGTATATATATTTTTATACGTATTTACATCATTTCATGTGTATTTTGTATAGTTTTAAACAAATTTATATTTAATGTGTATTTTGTATATATATATATATATATATATTTATACAAATACACATTCTTTTATTGGTATTTTGTTTATTTATTTTTATACTAATATACATTATTTTATGTGTATTTTGTATACATTTTTTATACGTATTTAATTAATTTTATGTGTATTTTGTATATATATTTTTTTAGAAATCTACCTTATTTCATGTGTATTCGTATATATATTTTGAAACAAATTTACATTGTTTATATGTATTTTGCATATCTATTTTTGTGTATTCTGTATTTATTTTTGTTATACATAGAATAATGTAAAATCGTATCAAAATAAGTACACAGAATATCAATAAAATAATTTAAATTTGAATGAAAATAAAGATGCAAAATACCCATAAGATAAAGCATATTTTTTTTTAAATGCATATACAAAAATACACATAGAATAATTAAATTTGTATTAAAATTAATATAAAATTGCACACATACAATAAGGTAAATTTGTATTGAAAAAAAACGCAAAATACAAATAAAACAGTGTAAATTTGTTTCAAAATATATATACGAATACACATAAAATAACGTAGATTTCTATAGAAATATATATACAAAATACACATGAAATTATGTAAATACGTAAAAAAATATATATATAAAATACATATTAAGTAATGTAAATTCGTGTCAAAATAAATAAACAAAATATCATGAAAAGAATGTGTATTTGTATGAAAATAGATAATAGATAATAAATTTGTATTAAATATATATGCAAGATACACATTAAATAATGTAAATATGTATAAAAAAATATATACAAAAAACAAATAGAATAATGTAAAATCGTATCAAAATAAATACACCGAATATTAATAAAATAATGTATATTTGTATGAAAATAAAGATGCAAAATTCCCATAAAATAGCGCATTTCTTATAAAAATATATATACCAAAATACACATAAAATATTTAAATTTGTATTGAAATAAATATACAAAATGCTCATTTTTTTTTTTATTTTTTTTTTTTTTTACGTTGTTGCCTGTTGCGCCGGTAGGCATCTTCCCGGTAGGGCCTGATTGTCGGCCCAAGGCTTCTTCCAGGTGGGGCCTGATGGGCGGCTCAGCCCGTTCTGGCGCAGGCGGGTGTTTATAGTGGCGCCTTCTTGCATTGGCTCATGCTGCCCCCCGGAACTCGTTCTTGATTCGCTTGGACAGCTTCCTCTAGAGTCCGGGTTGATGGGTGTTCTTCAGGACAGCATGTGGGTAGTTTTAAGCCACTCGGCGGTGACTGAAAAATCCGAGTGGTAGCGTGAGGATTCGAACCCGCGTCGTCCATCACGCGGCGAATGTGGGTCCAGTACGCTATCACTTCGGCCACCGCCTACAATAAGGTAAACTTCTATTGAAATAGATATGCAAAAATACATATAAAACAATGTAAATTTGTTTCAAAATATATATACGAATACACATAAATTAACGTAGATTTATATAAAAATATATATACAAAATACACATAAAATTAGGTAAATACGTATAAAAAAATGTAAACAAAATACACATAAAATAATATAAACTCGAAACAAAATAAATAAACAAAATACCAATAAAAGAATGTGTATTTGTATAAATATAAATGTACAAAATACACATACAAAATAAACATAAAATAAGGTAAATTTATAATGAAATATATGTACAAAATACACATAAAATAATGTAAATTTATATGTAAATATATATACAAATACACATAAAATACCATGAATTTGTATAAAATTATATATTCAAAATAAATATTAAATAATGTAAATGCGTATAAAAATATATATAAAAAGTACATATAAAATAATGTAAACTCGTATCAATATAAATCAACAAAATACTCATAAAATAATATATATTTGAATGAAAATAGATTTACAAAATACACATAACATAACTAAAATTTGTATTGAAATATATACAAAAATACATAAAAATTATTTGAGTTTGTATGAAAATAGATATTCAAAATAAACATAAAACTAGGTAAATTTCTTTTGAAATATATATACAAAATACCCATAAAATATTGCAAATTTGTGTCAAAATATATAAACAAATACACATAATATAACGTAAATTTGTATGAAAAATATATACAAAATGCACATAGAATAATGTCAAATCGTATCAAAATGAGTGAGCAGAATATCAATAAAATAACGTAAATTTGTATGAAAATAAAGATGCAAAATACCCATAAAATAAAGCATATTTTTATAAAAATACCTATACAAAAATACACATAGAATAATTAAATTTGTATTAAAATTAATATACAAAATGCATATACAATAAGGTAAATTTGTAATGAAAAAATATGCAAAATACACATAAAAGTGTAAATTTGTTTAAAAATCTATATACGAATACACATAATATAACGTAAATTTCTATAGAAATATATATACAAAATGCTCATGAAATGACGAAAATACGTATAAAAATATATATACAAAATACACATTAAATAATTTAAATTCTCGTCAAAATAAATAAACAAAATATCAATAAAAGAATGTGTATTTGTATGAAAATAGATATACAAAATACTCAAAAAATAACCTAAGTTTGTATAAAACTATATACAAAAATACACAAAAATAATGTAAATTTGTATGAAAATAAATATACAAAATACACATAACATTAGGTAAATTTGTATTGAAATACATATACAAAACACACATAAAATAATGGAAGTTTGAATGAAAATATATAAACATATACACTTAAAATAACGTAAATTTGTATCAGATATATATACAAAATACTAATTAAATAATGTAAATATGTATAAGAAAAATATATAAAAAACACAAATAGAATAATGTAAAATCGTATCAAAATAAATACACAGAATATTAATAAAATAATGTAAATTTGTATGATAATAAAGATGCAAAATAGCCATAAAATAACGCATTTTTTAAAAAAATATATATACCAAAATACACATAAAATATTAAAATTTGTATTAAAATAAATATAAAAAATGCACATACTGTAAGGTAAATTTGTATTGATATAGATATGCAAAATACATACAAAAAAATGTAAATTTGTTTCAAAATATTTATACGAATACACATAAAATAACGTTGATTTCTATAAAAATATATACAAAATACACATAAAATGAAGTAAATACGCATAAAAAAATGAATACAAAATACACATAAAAATCGTATCAAAATAAATAAACAAAATACCAGTAAAAGAAAGTGTATTTGTATAAATATAAATATACAAAATACACATAAAATATCGTAAATTTGTATAAAACTATATACAAAAATACACAAAAGTTATTGAATTTTTATGAAAATATATATACAAAATACAGCTAAAATAAGCTAAATTTAAATTGAAATGTACATACAAAATACATAAAATAATGTAAATCTGTATCAAAATATTTATACAAATACATATAATAACGTAGATTTGTTTAAAAATATATAAACAAAATACACATTAAGTAATGTAAATACGTATAAAAAAATATGTACAAAATACACATATAATCATGTAATTCGTATCATAATAAATAAACAAAATAGCAATAAAATAATGTAAATTTGTATGAGAAAACATATACAAATAACGCAAATTTCTATAAAAATATATGTACAAAAAAGCACATAAAATAAAGTAAATTTGCATAAAAATATATATACAAAACACACACTAAATAATGTAATTGCGTATATAAAATAACCTAAATTTGAATAAAACTATATACAAAAATACAAAAAAATAATTTGAATTTGTTTGAAAAGAAATATACAAAATACACATAAAATTAGGTAAATTTGTATTGAAATATATATACAAAATACACATCAAATAATGTAAATTTGAATGAAAATATATAAACAAATACACTTAAAATAACGTAAATTTGTATAAAATATATATGCAAGATACACATTAAATAATGTAAATGTGTATAAAAAAAATATATACAAAAAACAAATAGAATAATGTAAAATCGAATCAAAATAAATACACAGAATATCAATAAAATAATGTAAATTTGTATGAAAATAAAGATGCAAAATTCTCAAAAATTATCGCATTTTTTATAAAAATATATATACCAAAATACACATACAATATTTAAATTTGTATTGAAATAAATATACAAAATGCATATACAGTAAGGTAAATTTGAATTGAAAGAGATATTCAAAAAAACATATAAAACAATGTAAATTTGTTTCAAAATATATACACGAATACACATAAAATAAAGTAGATTTCTATAGAAATATATATACAATATAAATATGAAATTATGTAAATACGTATAAAAATATATATACAAAATACATATCAAATAATGTAAATTCGTGTCAAAATAAATAAACAAAATATCATGAAAAGAATGTGTATTTGTATGAAAATAGATAATAGATAATAAATTTGTATAAAATATGTATGCAAGATACACATTAAATAATGTATATATGTATAAAAAAGTATATATAAAAAACAAATACAATAATGTAAAATCGTATCAAAATAAATACACCGAATATTAATAAAATAATGTAAATTTGTATGAAAATAAAGATGCAAAATTCCCATAAAATAGCGCATTTCTTATAAAAATATATATACCAAAATACACATAAAATATTTAAATTTGCATTGAAATAAATATACAAAATGCACATACAATAAGGTAAATTTGTATTGAAAGAGATATGCAAAAATACATATAAAACAATGTAAACTTGTTTCAAAATATACATACGAATACAAATAAAAAAACGTAGATTTCTATAAAAATATATATACAAAATACACATAAAATTAAGTAAATACGTATAAAAAGATGTGTACAAAATACACATAAAATAATGTAAATTCGATTTAAAATAAATAAACAAAATACCAATAAAAGAATGTGTATTTGGATAAATATAAATATACAAAATACATATACAAAATAAACATAAAATAAGGTAGATTTGTAATAAAATATATGTACAAAATATACATAAAATAATGTAAATTTAAATGAAAATATATATACAAATACACATAAAATACCATGAATTTGTATAAAAATATATATTCAAAATAAATATTAAATAATGTAAAAGCGTATAAAAATATATATACAAAGTACATATAAAATAATGTAAATTCGTATCAATATAAATCAACAAAACACCAATAAAATAATATATATTTGAATGAAAATAAATTTTAATAAATACACATAACATAACTAAAATTTGTATTAAAATATATACAAAAATACATAGAAATAATTTGAGTTTGTATGAAAATAGATATACAAAATACACATAAAACTAGGTAAATTTCTTTTGAAATGTATATACAAAATAGCCATAAAATATTGTAAATTTGTGTCAAAATATATAAACAAATACACATAAAATAACGTAAATTTGTATGAAAAATATATACAAAATACACATAGAATAATGTCAATTCGTATCAAAATGAATGAGCAGAATATCAATAAAATAATGTAAATTTGTATGAAAATAAAGATGCAAAATACCCAAAAAATAAAGGATATGTTTATAAAAATACAGATACAAAAATACACATCGAATAATTAAATTTGTATTAAAATAAATATACAAAATGCGTATATAATAAGGTAAATTTGAATTGAAAAAATATGCAACATACACGTTTACTCATACAAATTTATATTATTTTATTGGTATTTTGTTTATTTATTTTGATACGAATTACATGATTATATGTGTATTTTGTACACATTTTTTTATACGTATTTACATTATTTAATGTGTATTTTGTTTATATATTTTCATACAAATTTACGTTATTATATGTGTATTTGTATAAATATTTTGATACAAATTTACTTTATTTCATGTATTTTGTATATATATTTCAATTCAAATTTAGCTTATTTTGTGTGTATTTTGTATATATTTTCATACAAATTTAATTACTACTGTGTATTTTTGTATATAGTTTTATATAAATTTACGTTATTTTATGATGAAAAAAAAGATGCAAAATACCCATAAGATAAAGCATATTTAAAAAAAAAAATACATATACAAAAATACACATAGAATAATTAAATTTGTATTAAGATTAATATACAAAATGCACTCATACAATAAGGTAAATTTGTATTGAAACACATGATTATATGTGTATTTTGTACATATTTTTTATACGTATTTACATTACTTAATGTGTATTTTGTTTATATATTTTTAAACAAATCTACGTTATTATATGTATTTGTATAAATATTTTGATACAGATTTACATTATTTTATGTATTTTGTATGTACATTTCAATTCAAATTTAACTTATTTTAGCTGTATTTTGTATATATAATTTCATACAAATTTAATTACTTCTGTGTATTTTGTATATAGTTTTATACAAATTTACGATATTTTTTGTGTATTTTGTATATTTATATTTATACCAATACACATTCTTTTACTGGTATTTTGTTTATTTATTTTGATACGATTTTTATGTGTATTTTGTATTCATTTTTTTATACGTATTTACTTCATTTTATGTGTATTTTGTATATATTTTTATTGAAATCTACGTTATTTTATGTGTATTCGTATATATATTTTGAAACAAATTTACATTGTTTTATATGTATTTTTGAATATCTCTTTCAATACAAATTTTCCTTACCATATATACCAAAATACACATAAAAAAATTAAATTTGTATTAAAATAAATATATAAAAAACACATACAATAAGGTAAATTTGTATTGAAATAGATATGCAAAATACATATAAAACAATGTAAATTTGTTTCAAAATATATATATGAATACACATAAAATAACGTAGATTTCTATAAAAATATATATACAAAATACACATAAAATGAAGTAAATACGTATAAAAAAATGTATACAAAATACACATAAAATAATGTAAATTCGCATCAAAATAAATATACAAAATACTAATAAAAAAATGTGTATTTGTATAAATATAAATATACAAAATACACATAAAATAACGTAAATTTATATAAAACTATATACAAAAATACACAGAAGTATTTTAATTTGTATGAAAATAGATATACAAAATAAGGTAAATTCGTTTCAAATTAAATAAACAAAATTCAGATAAAAGAACGTATATTTGTAGAAAAAATAAATATACAAAATACACATAAAATAACGAAAATTTGTATGAAAATACATAAAAAAATAAACAAAAATAATTTCAATTTGTATGAAAATAAATATACAAAATACACATGTATTTTGTATATCTATTTTCACACAAATTTAATTACTTTTGTGTATTTTTGCATATAGTTTTATATAAATTTACGTTATTTTATTTGTATTTTGTATATTTATATTTATACAATACACATTCTTTTATTAGTATTTTGTTTATTTATTTTGATACGAGTTTACATTATTTTATGTGTATTTTGTGTACCTTTTTTTATATGTATTTACTTCATTTGATGTTTATTTTGTATATTTATTTTCATAGAAATCTACTTTATTTTATGTGTATTCGTATATATATTTTGAAAAAAATTTACATGGTTTTATATGTATTTTGCATATCTATTTCAATACAAATTTACCTTATTGTATGTGCATTTTGTATATTTATTTTAATACAAATTCAAATATTTTATGTGTGTCTTGGTATATATATTTTTATAAAAAATGCGTTATTATATGGGTATTTTGCATCTTAATTTTCATACAAATTTACATTATTTTATTAATATTCTGTGTATTTATTTTGATACGATTTTATATTATTCTATTTGTGTTTTGTATATATTTTTTATACATATTTACATTATTTAATGTGTATTTTTTATATATATTTTATACAAATTTACGTTATTTTAAGTGTATTTGTTTATATATTTTCATTCAAATTTACATTATTTTATGTGTATTTTGTAAATGTATTTCAATACAAATTTACCTAATTTTATGTGTATTTTGTATAATTATTTTCATACAAATTAAAATTATTTTTGTGTATTTTTGTATATAGTTTTATACAAATTTAGGTGATTTTATGTGTATATGGTATATCTATTTTCATACAAATACACATTCTTTTATTGATATTTTGTTTATTTATTTTGACGCGAATTTACATTATTTAATGTGTATTTTATATATATATATTTTTATACATGTTTACATCATTTGATGTGTATTTTGTATATATATATCTATAAAAATCTACGTTGATTTATGAGTATTCGTATATAGATTTTGAAATAAATTTACACTGTTTAATTGTATTTTCCATATGTTTTCAATACAAATTTACCTTATTGTATATGCATTCTGTATATTAATTTTAATACAAATTTAATTATGCTATGTGTATTTTTGTATATGTATTTTTATAAAAATATGCTTTATTTTATGGGTATTTTGCATTTTTATTTTCATACAAATTTACATTATTTTATTTATATTGTTTATTTTTTTTTTAAACAATTTTACATTATTTTATGTGTATTTTGTATATCTATTTTAAATTGTAAATATTTTTGTGTATTTTTGTATATAGTTTTATACAAATTTAGGTTATTTTATGTACGCATTTACATTATTTAATGTGTGTTTTGTATATGTATTTTTATGCAAATTTACTTTATTTTATGTGCATTTTTGTACATATATTTTTTTAGAAATTTGCGTTATTTAATGTGTATTTGAATATGTTTTCTCATTCAAATTTACATTATTTTATTGCTATTTTGTTTATTTATTTTGATACGAATGAAAATAGATATACAAAATATACATAAAATAATCTAAATTTGTATTGAAATATATATACAAAATACATAAAATAATGTAAATTTGTATCAAAATATTTTAACAGATGCGCATAAAATAACGTAAATTTGTTTTAAAATATACAAAATACACATTAAATAATGTAAATATGTATAAAAAAATATATACAAAAACAAATAGAATAATGTAAAATCGTATCAAAATAAATACACAGAATATTAATAAAACAATGTAAATTTGTATGAAAATAAAGATGCAAAATACCCATTAAATAATGTATTTTTTATAAAGATATATATACCAAAATACACATGAAAAAATGAATTTGTATTAAAATAAATATACAAAATACACATACAATAAGGTAAATCTGTATTGAAATATATATGCAAAATACATATAAAACAATGTAAATTTGTTTCAAAATATATATACGAATACACATAAAATAACGTAGATTTGTATAAAAATATATATACAAAATACACATCAAATGAAGTAAATACGTATAAGAAAATGTATACAAAATACACATAAAATAATGTAAATTCGTATCAAAATAAATAAACAAAATACCAATAAAAGAATGTGTATTTGTATAAATATAAATATACAAAATACACATAAAATAACGTAAATTTCTATAAAACTATATACAAAAATACACAGAAGTAATTAAATTCGTATGAAAATAGATATACAAAATACAGATAAAATAAGCTATATATGAATTGAAATGTATATACAAAATACAATATTTTATGTGTATATCTGTATTTGTATTTAGGTTATTTTAAGTGTATTTTGTATATATATTTTCATCCAAAATTACATTATTTTATATGTATTTTCTTAATTTAATTCGATACGAATTTAGATTATTTCATAGGTATTTTCTATACATATTTTTATACTCATTTACATTATCTAATGTGTGTTTTGTATATATATTTTTATGCAAATTAATTTTATGTTCATTTTTGTACATATATTTTTATAGAAATTTGCGTTATTTTATGTATATAGTTTTATATAAATTTACGCTATTTTATGTGCATTTTTATATTTATATTTATACAAATACACATTCTTTTATCTGTATATTGTTTATTTACATTTATACGAATTTACATTATTTTATGCGTATTTTGTATACATTTTTTTATACGTATTTACTTAATTTTATGTGTATTTTGTATATGTATTTTTTTAGAAATCTACGTTATTTTATGTGTATTCGTATATATATTTTGAAACAAATTTACATTATTTTATATGTATTTTGCATATCTATTTCAATACAAATTTACCTTATTGTATGTGCATTTTGTATATTTATTTTAGTACAAATTGAAATATTTTATGTGTATTTTGGTATCAATAATTTTATAAAAAATGCGTTATTTTATAGGTATTTTGCATCTTAATTTTCATACAAATTTGCATTATTTTATTAATATTCTGTGTATATATTTTGATACGATTTTACATTAATCTATTTGTGTTTTGTATATATTTTTTGATACATATTTACATTATTTAATGTGTATTTTGTACATATATTTCATACAAATTTACTTTATTATATGAGTATTTGTTTATATATTTTCTTTCAAATTTACATTATTTTATGTGTATTTTGTATATGTATTTCAATACAAATTAACCTAATTTTATTTATTTTCATACAAATTGAAATTATTTTTGTTTATTTTTTTATCTATTTTCATACAAATTTTCGTTATTTTATGTGTATTTTGTATATTTATTTTTTCTACATATATACGTTCTTTTATCTGAATTTTGTTTATTGAATTTGAAACGAATTTACCTTATTTTGTATATCTATTTTCATACAAATTAAAATCCTTCTGTGTATTTTTGTATATAGTTTTATATAAAATTACGTTATTTTATGTGTATTTCGTATATTTATATTTATACAAATACACATACTTTTATTGGTATTTTATATATTTATTTTGATGCGAATTTACATTATTTTATGTGTATTTTGTATACATTTTTTTATACGTATTTACTTTATGTTATGTGTATTTTGTATATATATTTTTATACGTATTTACTTTATGTTATGTGTATTTTGTATATATATTTTTATAGAAATCTACGTTATTTTATGTGTATTCGTATATATATTTTGAAACAAATTTACATTGTTTTATATATATTTTGCATATCTATTTTAATAAAAATTTACCTTATTGTATGTGTTTTTTATATATTTATTTTAATACAAATTTAATTTTTTATGTGTATTTTGGTATATATGGTAAGGTAAATTTGTATTTAAAGAGATATTCAAAAATACATATAAAACAATGTAAATTTGTTTCAAAATATATATACGAATACACATAAAAAAACGTGCATTTCTATAAAAATATATACAAAATACACATAAAATGAAGTAAATACGTATAAAAAAATTAATACAAAATACACATAAAAATCGTATCAAAATAAATAAACAAAATAACAGTAAAAGAATGTGTATTTGTATAAATATAAATATACAAAATACACAAAAAATATCGTAAATTTGTATAAAACTATATACAAAAATACACAGAAGTAATTAGATTTGTGTGAAAATATATATACAAAATACAGCTAAAATAAGCTAAATTTGAATTGAAATGTACATACAAAATACATAAAATAATGTAAATCTGTATCAAAATATTTATACAAATACATATAATAACGTAGATTTGTTTAAAAATATATAAACAAAATACACATTAAGTAATGTAAATACGTATAAAAAAATATGTACAAAATACACATATAATCATGTAATTCGTATCAAAATAAATAAACAAAATAGCAATAAAATAATGTAAACTTGTATGAGAAAACATATACAAATAACGCAAATTTCTATAAAAATATATGTACAAAAATGCACATAAAATAAAGTAAATTTGCATAAAAATATATATACAAAACACAAACTAAATAAGGTAAATGCGTACATAAAATAACCTAAATTTGTATAAAACTATATACAAAAATACACAAAAATAATTTAAATTTGTTTGAAAAGAAATATACAAAATACACATAAAATTAGGTAAATTTGTATTGAAATACATATACAAAATACACATCAAATAATGTAAATTTGAAAGAAAATATATAAACAAATACACTTAAAATAACGTATATTTGTATAAAATATATATGCAAGATACACATTAAATAATGAAAATGTATATAAAAAAATATATACAAAAAACAAATAGAATAATGTAAAATCGTATCAAAATAAATACACAGAATATCAATAAAATAATGTAAATTTGTATGAAAATAAAGATGCAAAATTCCCAAAAATTATCGCATTTTTTATAAAAATATATTTACCAAAATACACATAAAATATTTAAATTTGTATTGAAATAAATATACAAAATGCATATACAGTAAGGTAAATTTGTATTGAAAGAGATATTGAAAAAAAATATATAAAACAATGTAAATTTGTTTCAAAATATATATACGAATACACATAAAATAAAGTAGATTTCTATAGAAATATATATACAAAATACATATGAAATTATGTAAATACGTATAAAAATATATATACAAAATACATATCAAATAATGTAAATTCGTGTCAAAATAAATAAACAAAATATTATGAAAAGAATGGGTATTTGTATGAAAATAGATAATAGATAATAAATTTGTATAAAATATATATGCAAGATACACATTAAATAATGTAAATATGTATAAAAAAGTATATACAAAAAACAAATAGAATAATGTAACATCGTATCAAAATAAATACAATGAATATTAATAAAATAATGTAAATTTGTATGAAAATAAAGATGCAAAATTCCCATAAAATAGCGCATTTCTTATAAAAATATATATACCAAAATACACATAAAATATTTAAATTTGCATTGAAATAAATATACAAAATGCACATACAATAAGGTAAATTTGTATTGAAAGAGATATGCAAAAATACATATAAAACAATGTAAATTTGTTTCAAAATATATATACGAATACAAATGAAAAAACGTAGATTTCTATAAAATATATATACAAAATACACATAAAATTAAGTAAATACGTATAAAAAAATGTATACAAAATACACATAAAATAATGTAAATTCGAATTAAAATAAATAAACAAAATACCAATAAAAGAATGTGTATTTGGATAAATATAAATATACAATATACACATACAAAATAAACATAAAATAAAGTAGATTTGTAATAAAATATATGTACAAAATACACATAAAATAATGTAAATTTATATGAAAATATATATACAAATACACATAAAATACCATGAATTTGTATAAAAATATATATTCAAAATAAATATTAAATAATGTAAAAGCGTTTAAAAATATATATACAAAGTACATATAAAATAATGTAAATTCGTATCAATTTAAATCAACAAAACACCAATAAAATAATATATATTTGAATGAAAATAAATTTACAAAATACACATAACATAACTAAAATTTGTATTAAAATATATACAAAAATACATAGAAATAATTTTAGTTTGTATAAAAATAGATATACAAAATACACATAAAACTAGGTAAATTTCTTTTGAAATGTATATACAAAATACCCATAAAATATTGTAAATTTGTGTCAAAATATATAAACAAATACACATAAAATAACGTAAATTTGTATGAAAAATATATACAAAATACATGTCAATTCGTATCAAAATGAATGAGCAGAATATCAATAAAATAATGTAAATTTGTATGAAAATAAAGATGCAAAATGCCCAAAAAATAAAGCATATGTTTATAATAATACAGATACAAAAATACACATCGAATAATTAAATTTGTATTAAAATTAATATATAAAATGCGTATATAATAAGGTAAATTTGTATTGAAAAAATATGCAACATACACGTTTAATCATACAAATTTATATTATTTTATTGGTATTTTGTTTATTTATTTTGATACGAATTACATCATTATATGTGTATTTAGTACATATTTTTTTATACGTATTTACATTATTTAATGTGTATTTTGTTTATATATTTTCATACAAATTTACGTTATTATATGTGTATTTGTATAAATATTTTGATACAAATTTACTTTATTTCATGTATTTTGTATATATATTTCAATTCAAATTTAGCTTATTTTGTGTGTATTTTGGATATATTTTCATACAAATTTAATTACTTCTGTGTATTTTTGTATATAGTTTTATATGTGTATTTTGTATATTTATACAAATACACATTCTTTTATTGGTATTTTGTTTATTTATTTTGATACGAATTTACATTATTTTATGTGTATTTTGTATACATTTTTTTATACGTATTTACTTCATTTTGTGTGTATTTTGTACATATATTTTTATAGAAATCTACGTTATTTTATGTGTATTCGTATATATATTTTGAAACAAATTTACATTGTTTTATATGTATTTTGCATATATATTTCAATACAAAATTACCTTATTGTATGTGTTTTTTGTATATTTATTTTAATACAAATTTAATTTCTTGATGAGTATTTGGGTATATATATTTTTATAAATTAAAAAAAAGCGTTATTTTATGGGTATTTTGCTTCTTTATTTTCATAGAAATTTACATTATTTTATTAATATTCTGTTTATTTATTTCGATACGATTTTACATTATTCTATTTGTGTTTTGTACATGTTTTTTTAATACAAATTTTCGTTATCTTAAGTGTATTTGTTTATGTATTTTCATTCAAATTTACATTATTTTATGTGTATTTTGTATATGTATTTCAATACAAATTTACCTAATTTTATGTGTATTTTGTATATTTATTTTCATAGAAATTTAAAATATTTTTGTGTATTTTTGTATATAGTTTGATACAAATTTAGGATATTTTATGTGTATTTTGTATATATATTTTCATACAAATACACATTCTTTTATTGATATTTTGTTTATTTATTTTGACGCGAATTTACATTATTTAATGTGTATTTTGTATATATATTTTTATACGTATTTACATCATTTCACGTGTATTTTGTATAGTTTTAAACAAATTTATATTATTTAATGTGTATTTTTTTATATATATATCTATACAAATACACATTCTTTTATTGGTATTTTGTTTATTTATTTTGATACTAATTTACATTATTTTATGTGTATTTTGTATACATTTTTTATACGTATTTACTTAATTTTATGTGTATTTTGTATATATATTTTTATAGAAATGTACTTTATTTCATGTGTATTCGTATATATATTTTGAAACAAATTTACATTGTTATATGTATTTTGCAAGTCTATTTCTGTGTATTCTGTATTTATTTTTGTTATACATAGAATAATGTAAAATCGTATCAAAATAAGTACACAGAATATCAATAAAATAATTTAAATTTGTATGAAAATAAAGATGCAAAATACCCATAAGATAAAGCATATTTAAAAAAAAAAAATACATATACAAAAATACACATAGAATAATTAAATTTGAATTAAAATGAATATACAAAATGCACACATACAATAAGGTAAATTTGTATAGAAAAAAAAACGCACAATACAAATAAAACAGTGTAAATTTGTTTCAAAATATATATACGAATACACATAAAATAACGTAGATTTCTATAGAAATATATATACAAAATACACATGAAATTATGTAAATACGTATAAATATATATATATATATATATATATATATATATATATATATATATATATATATATATATATATATATATATATATATATATATATATATATATATATATATATATATATAATAAATTCGTGTCAAAATAAATAAACAAAATATCATGAAAAGATTGTGTATTTGTATGAAAATAAATAATAGATAATAAATTTGTATCAAATATATATGCAAGATACACATTAAATAATGTAAATATGTATAAAAAAAATATATACAAAAAACAAATAGAATAATGTAAAATCGTATCAAAATAAGTACACCGAATATTAATAAAATAATGTAAATTTGTATCAAAATAAAGATGCAAAATTCCCATCAAATAGCGCATTTCTTATAAAAATATATATACCAAAATACACATAAAATATCTAAATTTGTATTGAAATAAATAAACAAAATGCACATACAATAAGGTAAACTTCTATTGAAAGAGATATGCAAAAATACATATAAAACAATGTAAATTTGTTTCAAAATATATATACGAAACACATAAAATAACGTAGATTTCTATAAAAATATATATACAAAATACACATAAAATTAGGTAAATACGTATAAAAAAATGTAAACAAAATACACATAAAATAATATAAATTCGAAACAAAATAAATAAACAAAATACCAATAAAAGAATGTGTATTTGTTCTGTGTATTTTTGTATATAGTTTTATACAAATTTACGATATTTTATGTGTATTTTGTATATTTATATTTATACAAATACACATTCTTTTACTGGTATTTTGTTTATTTATTTTGATACGATTTTTATGTGTATTTTGTATTCATTTTTTTATACGTATTTACTTCATTTTATGTGTATTTTGTATATATTTTTATAGAAATCAACGTTATTTTATGTGTATTCGTATATATATTTTGAAACAAATTTACATTGGTTTATATGTATTTTGCATATCTATTTCAATACAAATTTACCTTACAGTATGTGCATTTTTTATATTTATTTTAATACAAATTTTGATATTTTATGTGTATTTTGGTTTATATTTTTATAAAAAATGCGTTATTTTATGGCTATTTTGCATAAATTTACATTATTTAATTAATATTCTGTGTATTTATTTTGATACGATTTTAAATTATTCTATTTGTGTTTTGTATATATTTTTTTTATACATATTTACATTATTTAATTAGTATTTTGTATATATATTTGAAACAAATTTACGTTTTTTTAAGTGTATATGTTTATATATTTTCATTCAAATTTCCATTATTTTATGTGTATTTTGTATATGTATTTCAATACAAATTTACCTAATTTTATGTGTATTTTGTATATTTATTTTCTTACAAATTTAAATTATTTTTGTGTATTTTTGTATATAGTTTTATACAAACTTAGGTTATTTTATGAGTATTTTGTATATCTATTTTCATACAAATACACATTCTTTTATTGATATTTTGTTTATTTATTTTGACGAGAATTTAAATTATTTAATGTGTATTTTGTATATATATTTTTATACGTATTTACATCATTTCATGTGTATTTTGTATATATATTTTTATACGTATTTACATCATTTCATGTGTATTTTGTATATATATTTCTATAGAAATCTACGTTATAATATGTGTATTCGTATATAGATTTTTAAACAAATTTACACTTTTATGTGTATTTTGCATATTTTTTCAATACAAATTTACCTTATTGTATATGCATTTTGTATATTAATTTTAATACAAATTTAATTATTTTATGTGTATTTTTGTATATGTATTTTTTTTTTAAATATGCTTTATTTTATGGGTATTTTGCATCTTTATTTTCATACAAATTTACGTTATTTTCTTGATATTCTGCTCATTCATTTTGATACGATTTGACATTATTCTATGTGTATTTTGTATATATTTTTCATGCAAATTTACGTTATTTTATGTGCATTTGTTTATATATTTTGACACAAATTTACAATATTTTATGGGTATTTTGTATATATATTTCAAAAGAAATTTACCTAGTTTTATGTGTATTTTGAATATCTATTTTCACACAAACTCAAATTATTTATATGTATTTTTGTATATATTTCAATACTGATTTTAGTTAGGTTATGTGTATTTTGTAAATCTATTTTCATTCAAATATATATTATTTTATTGGTATTTTGTTGATTTATATTGATACGAATTTACATTATTTTATATGTACTTTTTATATATTTTTATACGCATTTACATTATTTAATATTTATTTTGAATATATAATTTTATACAAATTCATGTTTTTTTATGTGTATTTGTATATATATTTTCATATAAATTTACATTATTTTATGTGTATTTTGTACATATATTTCATTACAAATTTACCTTATTTTATGTTTATTTTGTATGTGTATTTTGTACATTTAAATTTATACACGTTTACTCATACAAATTTATATTATTTTATTGGTATTTTGTTTATTTATTTTGATACGAATTACATGATTATATGTGTATTTTGTACATATTTTTTTATACGTATTTACTTTATTTAATGTGTATTTTGTTTATATATTTTCATACAAATTTACGTTATTATATGTGTATTTGTATAAATATTTTGATACAAATTTACTTTATTTCATGTATTTTGTATATATATTTCAATTCAAATTTAGCTTATTTTGTGTGTATTTTGTATATATTTTCATACAAATTTAATTACTTCTGTGTATTTTTGTATACAGTTTTATATAAATTTACGTTATTTTATGTGTATTTTGTATATTTATATTTATACAAATACACATTCTTATATTGGTATTTTGTTTATTTATTTTGATACGAATTTACATTATTTTATGTGTATTTTGTACACATTTTTTTATACGTATTTACTTCATTTTTTGTGTATTTTCTCTATATATATTTTTATAGAAATCTACGTTATTTTATGTGTATTCGTATATATATTTTGAAACAAATTTACATTGTTTTATATGTATTTTGCATATCTATTTCAATACAAATTTACCTTATTGTATGTGTTTTTTGTATATTTATTTTAATACAAATTTAATTTTTTGATGTGTATTTTGGTATATATATTTTTATAAATAAAAAAAAGCGTTATTTTATGGGTATTTTGCTTCTTTATTTTCATACACATTTACTTTATTTTATAAATATTCTGTGTATTTATTTTGATACGATTTTACATTATTCTATTTGTGTTTTGTACATATTTTTTTTATACAAATTTACGTTATTTTAAGTGTATTTGTTTATGTATTTTCATTCAAATTTACATTATTTTATGTAAATTTGTGAAAGTATTTCAATACAAATTTACCTAATTTTATGTGTATTTTGTATATTTAATTTCATACAAATTTAAAATATTTTTGTGTATTTTTGTATATAGTTTAATACAAATTTAGGATATTTTATGTGTATTTTGTATATCTATTTTCATACAAATACACATTCTTTTATTGATATTTTGTTTATTTATTTTGACGCGAATTTACATTATTTAATGTGTATTTTTTATATATATATTTTTATACGTATTTACATCATTTCATGTGTATTTTGTATAGTTTTAAACAAATTTATATTATTTAATGTGTATTTTGTATATATATATATATATATATATATATATATATATATATATATATATATATATATATATATATATATATATATATATATATATATATATATATATATATATCTATATATATATATATATATATAATACACATTCTTTTATTGGTATTTTGTTTATTTATTTTGATACTAATTTACATTATTTTATGTGTATTTTGTATACATTTTTTATACGTACTTACTTAATTTTATGTGTATTTTGTATATATATTTTTATAGAAATCTATCTTATTTCATGTGTATTCGTATATATATTTTGAAACAATTTTACATTGTTTATATGCATTTTGCATATCTATTTTTGTGTATTCTGTATTTATTTTTGTTATACATAGAATAATGTAAAATGGTATCAAAATAAGTATACAGAATATCAATAAAATAATTTAAATTTGTATGAAAATAAAGATGCAAAATACCCATAAGATAAAGCATTTTTTTTTAAATACATATACAAAAATACACATAGAATAATTAAATTTGTATTAAAATTAATTTACAAAATGCACACATACAATAAGGTAAATTTGTATTGAAAAAAAAACGCAAAATACAAATAAAACAGTGTAAATTTGTTTCAAAATATATATACGAATACACATAAAATAACGTAGATTTCTATTGAAATATATATACAAAATACACATGAAATTATGTAAATACGAATAAAAATATATATATATATAAAATACATATTAAGTAATGTAAATTCGTGTCAAAATAAATAAACAAAATATTTTGAAAAGAATGTGTATTTGTATGAAAATAAATAATAGATAATAAATTTGTATCAAATATATATGCTAGATACACATTAAATAATGTAAATATGTATAAAAAAAATATATATAAAAAACAAATAGAATAATGTAAAATCGTATCAAAATAAATACACCGAATATTAATAAAATAATGTAAATTTGTATGAAAATAAAGATGCAAAATTCCCATCAAATAGCGCATTTCTTATAAAAATATATATACCAAAATACACATAAAATATCTAAATTTGTATTGAAATAAATATACAAACTGCACATACAATAAGGTAAACTTCTATTGAAAGAGATATGCAAAAATACATATAAAACAATGTAAATTTGTTTCAAAATTTATATACGAATACACATAAAATAACGTAGATTTCTATAAAAATATATATACAAAATACACATAAAATTAGGTAAATACGTATAAAAAAATGAAAACAAAATACACATAAAATAATATAAATTCGAGACAAAATAAATAAACAAAATACCAATAAAAGAATGTGTATTTTTGTATATAGTTTTATACCAATTTACGATATTTTATGTGTATATTGTGTATTTATATTTATACAAATACACATTCTTTTACTGGTATTTTGTTTATTTATTTTGATACGATTTTTATGTATATTTTGAATTCATTTTTTTATACGTATTTACTTCATTTTATGTGTATTTTGTATATATTTTTTATAGAAATCAACGTTATTTTATGTGTATTCGTATATATATTTTGAAACAAATTTACATTGTTTTATATGTATTTTGCATATCTATTTCAATACAAATTTACCTTACAGTATGTGCATTTTTTATATTTATTTTAATACAAATTTTAATATTTTATGTGTATTTTGGTATATATATATTTTTTTTAAATGCGTTATCTTATGGCTATTTTGAATCTTTATTTTCATACAAATTTATATTTTTTAATCAATATTCTGTGTATTTATTTTGATACGATTTTACATTATTCTATTTGTGTTTTGTATATATTTTTTTATACATATTTACATTATTTAATTAGTATTTTGTATATATATTTGATACAAATTTACGTTATTTTAAGTGTATATGTTTATATATTTTCATTCAAATTTCCATTATTTTATGTGTATTTTGTATATGTATTTCAATACAAATTTACCTAATTTTATGTGTATTTTGTATATTTATTTTCATACAAATTTAAATTATTTTTATGTATTTTTGTATATAGTTTAATACAAAATTAGGTTATTTTATGAGTATTTTGTATATCTATTTTCATACAAATACACATTCTTTTTTTGATATTTTGTTTATTTATTTTGACGAGAATTTAAATTATTTAATGTATATTTTGTATATATATTTTTATACGTATTTACATCATTTCATGTGTATTTTGTATATATATTTCTATAGAAATCTACGTTATATTATGTGTATTCGTATATAGATTTTTAAACAAATTTACACTTTTATGTGTATTTTGCATTTTTTTTCAATACAAATTTACCTTATTGTATATGGATTTTGTATATTAATTTTAATACAAATTTAATTATTCTGTGTGTATTTTTGTATATGTATTTTTTTTAAAATATGCTTTATTTTATGGGTATTTTGCATCTTTATTTTCATACAAATTTACGTTATTTTATTGATATTCTGCTCATTCATTTTGATACGATTTGACATTATTCTATGTGTATTTTGTATATATTTTTCATACAAATTTACGTTATTTTATGTGTATTTTTTTATATATTTTGACACAAATTTACAATATTTTATGGGTATTTTGTATATATATTTCAAAAGAAATTTACCTAATTTAATGTGTATTTTGAATATCTATTTTCATACAAACTCAAATTATTTATATGTATTTTTGTATATGTATCAATACAAATTTAATTATGTTATGTGTATTTTGTAAATCTATTTTTATTCAAATATATATTATTTTATTGGTATTTTGTTGATTTATATTGATACGAATTTACATTATTTTATATGTACTTTTTATATATATTTTTATACGCATTTACATTATTTAATATTTATTTTGAATATATAATTTTATACAAATTCATGGTATTTTATGTGTATTTGTATATATATTTTCATATAAATTTACATTATTTTATGTGTATTTTGTACATATATTTCATTACAAATTTACCTTATTTTATGTTTATTTTGTATGTGTATTTTGTACATTTATATTTATAGAAATACACATTCTTTTATTGGTATTTTGTTTATTTATTTTGTTTCGAATTTACATTATTTTATGTGTATTTTGTTTACATTTTTTTATACGTATTTACTTAATTTTATGTGTATTTTGTATATATATTTTTATAGAAATCTACGTTATTTTATGTGTATTCGTATATATATTTTGAAACAAATTTACATTGTTTTATATGTATTTTTGCATATCTCTTTCAATAGAAGTTTACCTTATTGTATGTGCATTTTGTATATTTATTTCAATACAAATTTAAATATTTTATGTGTATTTTGGTATATATATTTTTATAAGAAATGCGCTATTTCATGAGAATTTTGCATCTTTATTTTCATACAAATTTACATTATTTTATTAATATTCGGTGTATATATTTTATACCTATTTACATTATTTAATGTGTATTTTGTTTATATATTTTTATACAAATTTACGTTATTATATTTGTATTTGAATATATATTTTGATACAAATTTGCATTATTTTATGTATTTTCTATATTTATTTCAATTCTAATTTAGCTTATTTTATGTGTCTTTTGTATATCTATTTTCATACAAATTTAATTATTTTTGTTTATTTTTGTATATAGTTTGATACAATTTTACGTTATTTTATGTGTATTTTGTATATTTATATTTATTCAAGTACACATTTTTTTATTGGCACTTTGTTTATTTATTTTGATACGAATTTACATTATTTTATGTGTATTTTGTATACATTTTCTTGTACGTATTTATTTCATTTTATGTGTATTTTGTATATATATTTTTATAGAAATCTACGTTATTTTATGTGTATTCGTATATATATTTTGAAAGAAATTTACATTCTTTTATATGTATTTTGCATATTTGTATAAATATAAATATACAAAATGCACATAAAATAAGGTAAATTTATATAAAACAATATACAAAGATACACAGAAGTAATTAAATTTGTATGAAAATAGATATACAAAATACACACAAAGTAAGCTTAATTTGAATTGAAATATATGTACAAAATACATAAAATAAAGTAAATTTGTATCAAAATATTTTTACAAATACACATATAATTACGTAAATTTTATATAAAAATATATAAACAAAATACACATTAAATAATGTAATTACGTATAAAAAAATATATACAAAATACAAATATAATCATGTAATTCGTATCAAAATAAATAAACAAAATACCAATAAAATAATAAATTTGTATTTGTATTTGTAAATTTGTATTGAAATATATACAAAAATACATAAAAATAATTTGAGTTTGTATGAAAATAGATATTCAAAATACACATAAAACTAGGTAAATTTCTTTTGAAATATATATAAAAAATACCCATAAAATATTTTAAATTTGTGTCAAAATATATAAACAAATACACATAAAATATCTTAAAATAACGTAAATATGTATCAAATATATATACAAAAAACACATTAAATAATGTAAATATGTATAAAAAAATATATACAAAACACAAATAAAATAATGTAAAATCGTATCAAAATAAATACAGAAAATATTAATAAAATAATGTAAATTTGTATGAAAATTAAGATGCAAAATACCCATAAAATAACGCATTTTTTATAAAAATATATATACGAAAAAACATAAAATATTTGATTTTGTATTAAAATAAATAGATATACAAAATACACATAAAATAAGCTAAATTTGAATTGAAATATATATACGAAATACATAAAATAATGTAAATTTGTATCAAAATACTTATACACTTATACAAATACACATATAATAACGTAAATTTGTATAAAAATAAATAAACAAAATACACATTAAATAATGTAATACGTATAAAAAAAATGTACAAAATACAGAAATAATCATGTAATTCGTATCAAAATAAATAGACAAAATACCAATAAAATAATGTAAATTTCTATGAGAAAACATATACAAAATACACAAAATTAACGCAAATATCAATAAAAATATATATAATATAATATATTTTTATACATATTTAAAATATTTAATGTATATTTTGTATATATATTTTATCCAAATTTACGTTATTTTATATGTATTTGTTTATATATTTTCATACAAATTTACATTATTTTATGTGAGTTTTGTATATGTATTTCAATACAAATTTGCCTAACTTTATGTGTATTTTGCATATATATTTTCAAACAAATTTAAACTATTTTTGAGTATTTTTGTATATATTTTTATACAAATTTTAGTTATTTTATTTGTTTTTTGTATATATATTTTCCTACAAATATACATTCTTTTATTGGAATTTTATGTATTTAATTTTTTACGAATTTACATTATTTTATGTGTATTTTGTATATATATTTTTCTACGTATTTAAATTATTTTATGTGTATTTTATATATACATTTTCATAAAAATTTACGTTATTTTATTGTGTGTATTCGTATATATTTTGAAGCAAGTTTTATACAAATTTATGTTATTTTATGTGTATTTGTATATATATTTTCATACAAATTTATATTATTTTATGTGTCTTCTTATATATATTTTATTACAAATTTACCTTATTTTATGTTTATTTTGTATATTTATTTCATTCAATTTTAAATTATTTAATGTGTATATTTGTATTTGTATTTAGGTTATTTTAGGTGTGTTTTCTATATATATTTTCACCAAAAATTACATTATTTTATTGTTATTTTCTTAATTTAACTCGATACGAATTTAGATTATTTCATAGGTATTTTGTATACATATTTTTATACTCATTTACATTATCTAATGTGTGTTTTGTATATATTTTTTATGCAAACTAATTTTAGTGCATTTTTGTACATATATTTTTATAGAAACTTAAAACGTTATTTTATGTGTATTTTGTATATGTTTTCTCATACAAATATACATTATTTAATTATTTTTTTGTTTATTTATTTTGATACGAATGACTTGATTATTTGTGTATTTTGTAAATATTTTTTTATACGTATTTACATTACTTAATGTGTATTTTGTTTATATATTTTTTTACAGATTTACGTTATTATATGTGTATTTGTTAAAAATATTTTGTAACGAATTTACTTTACTTTATGTATTTTGTATATATATTTCAATTCAAATTTAGTTTATTTTGTGTGTATTTTGTATATCTATTTTCATACAAATTTAATTACTTCTGTGTATTTTTGTATATAGTTTTATACAAATTTACGTTATTTTATGTGCATTTTGTATATTTATATTTATACAAATACACATTCTCTTATTGGTATTTTGTTTATTTATATTTATACGAATTTACATTATTTTTTGTGTATTTTGTATACATTTTTGATTCGTATTTACTTAATTTTATTTGTATTTTGTATATATATATTTTTAGAAATCTGCGTTATTTTATGTGTATTCGTATATATATTTTGAAACAAATTTACATTTTTTTATATGTATTTTGCATATCTTTTTCAGTACAAATTTACCTTATTGTATGTGCATTTTGTATATTTATTTTAATACAAATTCAAATATTTTATGTATTTTACGTATTTACAGCATCTCAAGTGCATTTTGTATATATATTTCTATAGAAATCTACGTTATTTTATGTGTATTCGTATATATATTTTGAAACAAATTTACATTGTCTTATGTGTATTTTGCATATTTTTAAAAAAATAATTAACTTATTGTATGTGCATTTTGTATATTACTTTTAATACAAATTTAATTATTGAATGTGTATTTTTGTATATATATTTTTATAAAAATATGCATAATTTTATGGGTATTTTGCACATTTATTTTCATACAAATTTACGTTATTTTATTGATATTCTGTGTATTTATTTTGATACGATTTTACATTATTCTATGTGTGTTTTTTATATATATTTTATACAAATGTAAGTTATTTTATGTGTATTTGTTTTAATTTCTTACAAATTTACATTATTTTACGTGTATTTTGTATCTATTTCTGCCGTGGTAGACGGTCACTGTTCTTCCCCTAAATCTATTAACAGTGGTGTCCCACAGGGTTCTGTCCTATCTCCCACTCTTTTTCTGTTGTTCATTGATGATCTTCTTTCCAAAACGAACTGTCCTATCCATTCCTACGCCGATGATTCCACTCTGCATTATTCAACTTCTTTTAATAGAAGACCCACCCTTCAGGAACTTAACGACTCAAGGCTGGAGGCTGCAGAACGCTTAGCCTCAGCCCTTACTATTATTTCCGATTGGGGCAAGAAGAACCTGGTGTCCTTCAACGCCTCAAAAACACAGTTTCTCCACCTATCCACTCGACACAATCTTCCAAACAACTATCCCCTATTCTTTGACAACACCCAGCTATCACCTTCCTCAACACTAAACATCCTCGGTCTATCCTTAACTCAAAATCTCAACTGGAAACTTCATATCTCATCTCTTACTAAATCAGCTTCCTCGAGGCTGGGCGTTCTGTACCGTCTCCGCCAGTTCTTCTCCCCTGCACAGTTGCTGTCCATATACAGGGGCCTTGTCCGCCCTCGTATGGAGTATGCATCTCATGTGCGGCTCCCTCACACAGCTCTTCTGGACAGAGTGGAGGCAAAGGCTCTTCGTCTCATCAGCTCTCCTCCTCATACTGATAGTCTTCTACCTCTTAAATTCCGCCGCAATGTTGCCTCTCTTTCTATCTTCTATCGATATTTCCACGCTGACTGCTCTTCTGAACTTGCTAACTGCATGCCTCCCCTCCCGGCCCTGCTGCACTCGACTTTCTACTCATGCTCATCCCTATACTGTCCAAACCCCTTATGCAAGAGTTAACCAGCATCTTCACTCTTTCATCCCTCACGCTGGTAAACTCTGGAACAATCTTCCTTCATCTGTATTTCCTCCTGCCTACGACTTGAACTCTTTCAAGAGGAGGGTATCAGGACACCTCTCCTCCCGAAACTGACTTATCTTTCGGCCACCTCTTTGGATTCTTTTTAGGAGCAGCGAGTAGCGGGCTTTTTTTTTTTATTAATGTTTACTTTTTTGTGCCCTTGAGCTGTGTCCTTTGCTGTAAAAAAAAAAAAAAAAAAAATGTGCATTTTGTATATCTATTTTGTATGTATATTTTCATAGAAATTTACTCTATTTTATGAGTATTCGTATATATATTTTGATACAAATTTACATTATTAATGTGTATTTTGCATATCTATTTCAATACAAATTTACTTTGTTGTACGTGAATTTTGTATATTTATTTTAATACAAATTAAATTATTTTATATGTATTTTTGTATATATATTTTTATTCAAATATGCGTTATTATATGGATATTTTGCATCTTTATTTTCATACAAATTTACATTATTTTATTGATATTCTCATTATTTATTTTGATGCGATTTAACATTATTCTATGTGTTTTTTGTATATATTTTTTATATATATATTTACATTATTTAATGTTCATTTTGTATATATATTTTATCCAAATTTACATTATTTTATGTGTATTTGTTTATATATTTTCATACATATTTACATTATTTTATGTGTTTTTTTTATATATATTTTTCTACGTATTTAAATTATTTTATGTGTATTTTGTATATACATTTTCATAAAAAAATTACGTTATTTTATTGTGTGTATAAGTATGAATTTTATACAAATTCATGTTATTTAATGTGTATTTGTATATATATTTTCATACAAATTTATATTATTTTATGTGTATTTTTTCATATATTTCATTACAAATTTACCTTATTTTATGTTTATTTTGTATATTTATTTCATTCAATTTTAAATTATTTTATGTGTATATTTGTATTTGTATTTAGGTTATTTTATGTGTATTTTGTATATATATTTTCATCCAAAATTACATTATTTTATTGGTATTTCTTAATTTAATTCGATACGAATTTAGATTATTTCATAGGTATTTTGTATACATATTTTTATACTCATTTACATTATCTAATGTGTGTTTTGTATATATATTTTTATGCAAATTTATCTAATGTTCATTTTTGTACATATATTTTTATAGAAATTTGCGATATTTTATGTATATAGTTTTATATAAATTTACGTTATTTTATGTGCATTTTGTATATTTATATTTATACAAATACACATTCTTTTATTGGTATATTGTTTATTTACATTTATACGAATTTACATTATTTTATGTGTATTTTGTATACATTTTTTATACGTATTTACTTAATTTTATGTGTATTTTGTATATGTATTTTTATAGAAATCTACGTTATTTTATGTGTATTCGTATATATATTTTGAAACAAATTTACATTATTTTTTATGTATTTTGCATATCTATTTCAATACAAATTTACCTTATTGTATGTGCATTTTGTATATTTATTTTAATACAAGTTCAAATATTTTATGTGTATTTTGGTATCAATAATTTTATAAAAAATGCGTTATTTTATAGGTATTTTGCATCTTAATTTTCATTTTATATGAACTTTGTATATATATTTTTATACGCTCTTACATTATTTAATATTTATTTTGAATTTATATTTTTATACAAATTCATGGTATTTTATGTGTATTTGTATATATATTTTCATATATTGTATATGTATTTTGTACATATATTTTATTACAAATCTACCTTATTTTATGTTTATTTTGTATGTGTATTTTGTATATTTATATTTATCCAAATACACATTCTTTTATTGGTATTTTGTTTATTTATTTTAATTCGAATATCCATTATTTTATATGTATTTTGTATACATTTTTTTGTACGTATTTAACTAATTTTATGTGTATTTTGTATATATATTTTTATAGAAATCTACGTTTTTTTATTTGTATTCGTATATATATTTTGAAACAAATTAACATTGTTTTATATGTATTTTTGCATATCTCTTTCAATACAAATTTACCTTATTGTATGTGCATTTTGTATATTTATTTCAATACAAATTTAAAAATTTTATGTGTATTTTGGTATATATATTTTTATAAGAAATGCGCTATTTTATGGGAATTTTGCATCTTTATTTTCATACAAATTTACATTATTTTATTAATATTCGGTGTATTTATTTTGATACGATTTTACATTATTCTATTTGTTTTTTGTATATACTTTTTTATACATATTTACATTATTTAATGTGTATCTTGCATATATATTTTATACAAATTTATTATCTATTATCTATTTTCATACAAATACACATTCTTTTCATGATATTTTGTTTATTTATTTTGACACGAATTTACATTATTTGATATGTATTTTGTATATATATTTTTATACGTATTTACATAATTTCATATGTATTTTGTATATATATTTCTATAGAAATCTACTTTATTTTATGTGTATTCGTATATAGATTTTGAAACAAATTTACATTGTTTTATATGTATTTTTGAATATCTCTTTCAATACAAATTTACCTTACTGTATATGCATTTTGTATATTTATTTCAAAACAAATTTAAATATTTCATGTGTATTTTGGTAAATATATTTTTATAAAAAATGCGATAATTTTGGGGAGTTTTGCATCTTTATTTTCATACAAATTTACATTATTTTATTGATATTCTGTGTATTTATTTTGATACGATTTTACATTATTCTATTTGTTTTTTGTATATATTTTTTTATACACATTTACATTATTTAATGTGTATCTTGCATATATATTTCATACAAATTTACGTTATTTTAAGTGTATTTGTTTATATATTTTCATTCAAATTTACATTATTTGATGTGTATTTTGTATATGTATTTCAATACAGATTTACCTAAGTTTATGTGTATTTTGTATATTTCTTTTCAAATAAATTTTAATTATTTTTGTGTATTTTTGTATATAGTTTTATACAAATTTAGGTTATTTTATGTACGCATTTACATTATTTAGTGTGTGTTTTGTATATATATTTTTATGCAAATTTACTTTATTTTATGTGCGTTTTTGTACATATATTTTTATAGAAATTTGCGTTATTTGTATATGTTTTCTCATACAAATTTACATTATTTTATTGCTATTTTGTTTATTTATTTTGATACGAATTACATGATTATATGTGTATTTTGTACATATTTTTTATACGTATTTACATTACTTAATGTGTATTTTGTTTAAATATTTTTAAACAAATCTACGTTATTATATGTATTTGTATAAATATTTTGATACAGATTTACATTATTTTATGTATTTTGTATGTACATTTCAATTCAAATTAAGCTTATTTTAGCTGTATTTTGTATATATATTTTCATACAAATTTAATAACTTCTGTGTATTTTTGTATATAGTTTTATACAAATTTACGATATTTTATGTGTATTTTGTATATTTATATTTATACAAATACACTTTCTTTTACTGGTATTTTGTTTAATTATTTTGATACGATTTTTATGTGTATTTTGTATTCATTTTTTTATACGTATTTACTTCATTTTATGTGTATTTTGTATATATTTTTATAGAAATCAACGTTATTTTATGTGTATTCGTATATATATTTTGAAACAAATTTACATTGTTTTATATGTATTTTGCATATCTATTTCAATACAAATTTACCTTACAGTATGTGCATTTTTTATATTTATTTTAATACAAATTTTAATATTTTATGTGTATTTTGGTATATATATTTTTATAAAAAATGCGTTATTTTATGGCTATTTTGCATCTTTATTTTCATACAAATCTACATTATTTTATTAATATTCTGTGTATTTCTTTTGATACGATTTTACATTATTCTATTTGTGTTTTGTATATATTTTTTTATACATATTCACATTATTTAATTAGTATTTTGAATATATATTTGACAAAATTTACGTTATTTTAAGTGTATATGTTTATATATTTTCATTCAAACTTCCATTATTTTATGTGTATTTTGTATATGTATTTCAATACAAATTTACCTAATTTTATGTGTATTTTGTATATATATTTTCATACAAATTTAAATAATTTTTGTGTATTTTTGTATATAGTTTTATACAAACTTAGGTTATTTTATGAGTATTTTGTATATCTATTTTCATACAAATACACATTCTTTTATTGATATTTTGTTTATTTATTTTGACGAGAATTTAAATTATTTAATGTGTATTTTGTATATATATTTTTATACGTATTTACATCATTTCATGTGTATTTTGTATATATATTTCTATAGAAATCTACGTTATATTATGTGTATTCGTATATAGATTTTTAAACAAATTTACACTTTTATGTGTATTTTGCATATTTTTTCAATACAAATTTACCTTATTGTATATGCATTTTGTATATTAATTTTAATACAAATTTAATTATTCTATGTGTATTTTTGTATATGTATTTTTATAAAAATATGCTTTATTTTATGGGTATTTTGCATTTTTATTTTCATACAAATTTACGTTATTTTATTGATATTCTGCTCATTCATTTTGATACGATTTGTCATTATTCTATGTGTATTTTGTATATATTTTTCATACAAATTTACGTTATTTTATGTGTATTTGTTTATATATTTTGACACAAATTTACAATATTTTATGGGTATTTTGTATATATATTTCGAAAGAAGTTTACCTAGTTTTATGTGTATTTTGAATATCTATTTTCATACAAACTCAAATTATTTTTATGTATTTTTGTATATATTTCAATACAAATTTTAGTTATGTTATGTGTATTTTGTAAATCTATTTTCATTCAAATATATATTATTTTATGGGTATTTTGTTGATTTATATTGATACGAATTTACATTATTTTATATGAACTTTTTATATATATTTTTATACGCATTTACATTATTTAATATTTATTTTGAATATATAATTTTATACAAATTCATGGTATTTTATGTGTATTTGTATATATATTTTCATATAAAGTTACATTATTTTATGTGTATTTTGTACATATATTTCATTACAAATTTACCTTATTTTATGTTTATTTTGTATGTGTATTTTATACATTTATATTTATACAAATACACATTCTTTTATTGATTTTTTGTTTATTTATTTTGTTTCGAATTTATATTATTTTATGTGTATTTTGTTTACATTTTTTATACGTATTTACCTAATTTTGTGTATTTTGTATATATATTTTTATAGAAATCTACGTTATTTTATGTGTATTCGTATATATATTTTGAAACAAATTTACATTGTTTTATATGTATTTTTACATATCTCTTTCAATAGAAGTTTACCTTATTGTATGTGCATTTTGTATATTTATTTCAATACAAATTTAAATATTTTATGTGTATTTTGGTATATATATTTTTATAAGAAATGCGCTATTTTATGGGAATTTTGCATCTTTATTTTCATACAAATTTACATTATTTTATTAATATTCGGTGTATTTATTTTGATACGATTTTACATTATTCTATTTGTTTTTTGTATATATTTTTTCTTACACATATTTACATTATTTAATGTGGATCTTGCATATATATTTCATACAAATTTATTATCTATTATTTATTTTCATACAAATACACATTCTTTTCATGATATTTTGTTTATTTATTTTGACACGAATTTACATTACTTAATATGTATTTTATATATATATATATATATATATATATATATATATATATATATATATATATATATATATATATATATATATATATATATATATATATATATATATATATATATATATATATATATGTGTATTCGTATATATATTTTGAAACAAATTTACACTGTTTTATTTGTATTTTGCGTTTTTTTTTTCAATACAAATCTACCTTATTGTATGTGTGCATTTTGTATAATAATTTTAATGCAAATCTAATTATTCTATGTATATTTTTGTATATGTATTTTAAAAAAAAATGCTTTATCTTATGGGTATTTTGCATCTTTATTTTCATACAAATTTAAATTATTTTATTGATATTCTGTGTACTTATTTTGATACGATTTTACATTATTCTATGTATAACAAAAATAAATACAGAATACACAAAAATAGATATGCAAAATACATATCAACAATGTAAATTTGTTTCAAAATATATACACGAATACACATGAAATAAGGTAGACTTCTATAAAAATATACAAAATACATAAAATTAAGTAAATACGTATAAAAATGTATACAAAATACACATAAAATAATGTAAATTAGTATCAAAATAAATAAACAAAATATAATAAAAGAATATTTGTATAAATATATATATATATATATATATATATATATATATATATATATATATATATATATATATATATATATATATATATACAAAATAAACATTATATAATATAAATTTTTTTAAAAATATAAAAAAAACACAAGAAATTATGTAAATAATTATAAAAATATATATAAAAAATACACATTAAATAATGTAAACTCGCGTCAAAATAAATAAACAAAATATCAATTAAAGAATGTGTATTTCTATGAAAATAGATGTTCAAAATACACATAAAATAACCTAAATTTGTATCAAACTATATACAAAAATACTCAAAAATATTTTAAATTTGTATGAAAACAAATATACAAAATACACTTAAAATTAGGTAAATTTGTATTGAAATACATACACAAAATACACATAAAATAATGTAAATTTGAATGAAAATACATAAACAAAAACACTTAAAATAACGTAAATTTGTATAAAAAAATATGTACAAAACACAAATAGAATAATGTAAAATCGTATCAAAATAAATACACAGAATATTAATAAAATAATGTAAATTTGTATGAAAATAAAGAAGCAAAATACCCATAAAATAACGCATTTTTTATTTATAAAATATATACAAAATACACATCAAAAATTAAATTTGTATTAAAATAAATATACAAAATACACATACAATAAGGTAAATTTGTATTGAAATAGATATGCAAAATACATATAAAACAATGTAAATTTGTTTCAAAATATATATACGAATACACATAAAATAACGTAGATTTCTATAAAAATATATATACAAAATACACATAAAATGAAGTAAATACGTATAAAAAAAATGTATACAAAATACACATAAAATAATGTAAATTCGTATCAAAATAAATAAACAAAATACCAATAAAAGAATGTGTATTTGTATAAATATAAATATACAAAATACACATAAAATAACGTAAATTTATATAAAACTATATACAAAAATACACAGAAGTAATTAAATTTGTATGAAAATATATACAAGATACTCACAAAATAAGCTAAATTTGAATTGAAATATATATACAAAATACATGAAATAAAGTAAATTTGTATCAAAATATCTATACAAATACACATATAATAACGTAAATTTGTATGAAATTATATAAACAAAATACACATTAAATAATGTAAATACGTATAAAAAAATATGTACAAAATACAACACAATATAAGCTAAATTTGAATTGAAATATATATACAAAATACATGAAATAAAGTAAATTTGTATCAAAATATTTATACAAATACACATATAATAACGTAAATTTGTATGAAACTATATAAACAAAATACACATTAAATAATGTAATTACGTATAAAAAAATATGTACAAAATACACATATAATCATGTAATTCGTATCAAAATAAATAAACAAAATACCAATAAAATAATATAAATTTGTATGAGTAAACGTGTATGTTGCATATTTTTTCAATACAAATTTAACTTATTATATACGCATTTTGTATATTAATTTTAATACAAATTTAATTATTCGATGTGTATTTTTGTATCTGTATTTTTATAAACATATGCTTTATTTTTTGGTTTTTTGCATCTTTATTTTCATACAAATTTACATTATTTTATTGATATTCTGCTCATTCATTTTGATACGAACTGACATTATTCTATGTGTATTTTGTATATATTTTTCATACAAATTTACGTTATTTTATGTGTATTTGTTTATATATTTTGACACAAATTTACAATATTTTATGGGTATTTTGTATATACATTTCAAAAGAAATTTACCTAGTCTTATGTGTATTTTGTATATCTATTTTCATACAAACTCAAATTATTTCTATGTATTTTTGTATATATTTTAATACAAAATTTAGTTATGTTATGTGTATTTTGTAAATTTATTTTCATTCAAATATATATTATTTTATTGGTGTTTTGTTGATTTATATTGATTCGAATTTACATTATTTTATATGTACTTTGTATATATGTTTTTATACGCTTTTACATTATTTAATATTTATTTTGAATATATATTTTTATACAAATTCATGGTATTTTATGTGTATTTGTATATATATTTTTATGTAAATTTACATTATTTCATGTGTATTTTGTACATATATTCTTTTACAAATCTACCTTATTTTATGTTTATTTTGTATGTGTATTTTGTATATTTATATTTATCCAAATACACATTCTTTTATTGGTATTTTGTTTATTTATTTTAATTCGAATTTACATTATTTTATGTGTATTTTGTATACATTTTTTTATACGTATTTACTTAATTTTATGTGTATTTTGTATATATATTTTTATAGAAATCTACGTTTTTTTATTTGTATTCGTATATATATTTTGAAACAAATTTACATTGTTTTATATGTATTTTTGCATATCTCTTTCAATACAAATTTACCTTATTGTATGTGCATTTTGTATATTTATTTCAATGCAAATTTAAATATTTTATGTGTATTTTGGTATATATATTTTTATAAGATTACGAAAATTTGAATAAAAATATATACAAAAATAAATAAATAAATTTCAATTTGTATGAAAATAGATATACAAAATACACATATAATTAGTTAAATTTGTATTTAAATACATGTACAAAATACACATAAAATAATGTAAATTTGTATGAAATGAAAACAAATTCACATAAAATAACGTACATTTGTATAAAATAGATATACAAAATAATTTTATGTGTATTTTGTATATTTATTTTCATACAAATTTAAATTATTTTTGTGTATATTTGTATATAGTTTTATACAAACTTAGGTTATTTTATGAGTATTTTGTATATCTATTTTCATACAAATACACATTCTTTTATTGATATTTTGTTTATTTATTTTGACGAGAATTTAAATTATTTAATGTGTATTTTGTATATATATTTTTATACGTATTTACATCATCTCATGTGTGTTTTGTATATATATTTCTATAGAAATCTACGTTATATTATGTGTATTCGTATATAGATTTTTAAACAAATTTACACTTTTATGTGTATTTTGCATATTTTTTCAATACAAATTTACCTTATTGTATATGCATTTTGTATATTAATTTTAATACAAATTTAATTATTCTATGTGTATTTTTGTATATGTATTTAAAAAAAAATGCTTTATTTTATGGGTATTTTGCATCTTTATTTTCATACAAATTTACGTTATTTTATTGATATTCTGCTCATTCATTTTGATACGATTTGACATTATTCTATGTGTATTTTGTATATATTTTTCATACAAATTTACGTTATTTTATGTGTATTTGTTTATATATTTTGACACAAATTTACAATATTTTATGGTTATTTTGTATATATATCAAAAGAAATTTACCTAGTTTTATGTGTATTTTGAATATCTATTTTCATACAAACTCAAATTATTTCTATGTATTTTTGTATATATTTCAATACAAATTTTAGTTATGTTATGTGTATTTTGTAAATCTATTTTCATTCAAATATATATTATTTTATTGGTTTTTTGTTGATTTATATTGATACGAATTTACATTATTTCATATGTACTTTTTATATATATATTTTTATACGCATTTACATTATTTAATATTTATTTTGAATATATAATTTTATGCAAATTCATGGTGTTTTCTGTGTATTTGTATATATTTTTTCATATAAATTTACATTATTTTATGTGTATTTTGTACATAATTTTTCATTACAAATTTACCATATTTTATGTTTATTTTGTATGTGTATTTTGTACATTTATATTTATACAAATACACATTCTTTTATTGGTATTTTGTTTATTTATTTGAATTTATATTTATTTATTTTTATTTTTTTGTTTTTTTTTTATACGTATTTACCTAATTTTATGTGTATTTTGTATATATATTTTTATAGAAATCTACGTTATTTTATGTGTATTCGTATATATATTTTGAAACAAATTTACATTGTTTTATATGTATTTTTGCATTTCTCTTTCAATAGAAGTTTACCTTATTGTATGTGCATTTTGTATATTTATTTCAATACAAATTTAAATATTTTATGTGTATTTTGGTATATATATTTTTATAAGAAATGTGCTATTTGATGGGAATTTTGCATCTTTATTTTCATACAAATTTACATTATTTTATTAATATTCGGTGTATTTATTTTGATACGATTTTACATTATTCTATTTGTTTTTTGTATATATTTTTTTTTATTCATATTTACATTATTTAATGTGTATCTTGCATATATATTTCATACAAATTTATTATCTATTATTTATTTTCATACAAATACACATTCTTTTCATGATATTTTGTTTATTTATTTTGACACGAATTTACATTACTTAATATGTATTTTATATAAAAAAATTATATATTTTTATACGTATTTACATAATTTCATGTGTATTTTGTGTATATATTTCTATAGAAATCTACGTTATTTTATGTGTATTCGTATATATATTTTGAAACAAATTTACACTGTTTTATTTGTATTTTGCGTTTTTTTTCAATACAAATTTACCTTATTGTATGTGTGCATTTTGTATATTAATTTTAATACAAATTTAATTATTCTATGTGTATTTTTGTATATGTATTTTTAGAAAAAAATATGCTTTATCTTATGGGTATTTTGCATCTTTATTTTTATACAAATTTAAATTATTTTATTGATATTCTGTATACTTATTTTGATACGATTTTACATTATTCTATGTATAAGAAAAATAAATACAGAATACACAAAAATAGATATGCAAAATACATATAAACAATGTAAATTTGTTTCAAAATATATATACGAATACGCATGAAATAAGGTAGATTTCTATAAAAATATATATACAAAATACACATAAAATTAACTAAATACGTATAAAAAATGTATACAAAATACACATAAAATAATGTAAATTAGTATCAAAATAAATAAACAAAATACCAATAAAAGAATGTGTTTTTGTATAAATATATATATACAAAATACACATTAAATAATATAAATTTGTTTAAAACTATACAAAATACACATGAAATGATGTAAATACGTATAAAAATATATATATACAAAATACACATTAAATAATGTAAATTCGCGTCAAAATAAATAAACAAAATATCAATAAAAGAATGTGTATTTGTATGAAAATAGATATACAAAATACACATAAAATAACCTAAGTTTGTATCAAACTATATACAAAAATACACAAAAATATTTTAAATTTGTATGAAAATAAATATACAAAATACACATAAAATTAGGTAAATTTGTATTGAAATACATATACAAAATACACATAAAATAATGTAAATTTGAATGAAAATACATAAACAAATACACTTAAAATAACGTAAATTTGTATAAAAAATATGTACAAAACACAAATAGAATAATGTAAAATCGTATCAAAATAAATACACAGAATATTAATAAAATAATGTAAATTTGTATGAAAATAAAGAGGCAAAATACCCATAAAATAACGCATTTTTTTTTTATAAAAATATATACCAAAATACACATCAAAAAATTAAATTTGTATTAAAATAAATATACAAAAAACACATACAATAAGGTAAATTTGTATTGAAATAGATATGCAAAATACATATTAAACAATGTAAATTTGTTTCAAAATATATATACGAATACACATAAAATAACGTAGATTTCTATAAAAAATATATATACAAAATACACATAAAATGAAGTAAATACGTATAAAAAAATTTATGCAAAATACACATAAAATAATGTAAACTCGTATCAAAATCAAAATCAAAAAAATACCAATAAAAGAATGTGTATTTGTATAAATATAAATATACAAAATACACATAAAATAACGTAAATTTATATAAAACTATATACAAAAATACACAGAATTAATTAAATTTGTATGAAAATAGATATACAAAATAAGGTAAACTCGTATCAAATTCAATAAACAAAATTCAGATAAAAGAACGTATATTTGTAGAAAAATAAATATAAAAAATACACATAAAATAACGAAAATTTGTATGAAAATATATACAAAAATAAACAAAAATATTTTCAATTTGTATGAAAATAGATATACAAAATACACATATAATTAGTTAAATTTGTCTTTAAATACATGTACAAAATACACATAAAATAATGTAAATTTGTAAGAAATTAAAACAAATACACATAAAATAACGTATATTTGTATAAAATATATATAAAAAATACACATAGAATAATGTAAAATCGTATCAAAATAAATACACAGAATATCAATAAAATAACGTAGATTTGTATGAAAATAAAGGTGCAAAATACCCATAAAATTAAGCATATTTTTATAAAAATATATATTTACAAAAATACACATTCAATAATTAAATTGGTATTAAAAGTAATATACAAAATGCACATACAATAAGGTAATTATTTTTTTGAAATATGCAAAATACACATAAGACAATGTAAATTTGTTTCAAAATATATATACGAATATACATAAAATAACGTAGATTTCTATAGAAATATATATACAAAATGCACTTGAGATGCTGTAAATACGTATAAAAATATATATACAAAATAGACATTAAATAATGTAAATTCGTGTCAAAATAAATAAACAAAATATCAATAAAAGAATGTGTATTTGTATGAAAATACATATACAAAATACACATAAAATAACGTAAATTTGTATAAAACTATGTAAATTTGTATGAAAATATATAAACAAATACACATAAAATAGCGTAAATTTGAATAAAATATATATACAAAATATATATTAAATAATGTAAATATGTATAAAAATATATATAAAAAATACACATAGAATAATGTTAAATCGTATCAAAATAAATAAAGAGTATATCAATTAAATAATGTAAATTTGTATGAAAATAAAGATGCAAAATACCCATATAATAACGCATATTTGCATAAAAATATATATACAAAAATACACATGAAATAATTAAATTTATATTGAAATAAATATACAATAAAGTAAATTTGTATTGAAATAGATATGTAAAATACACATCAATAATGTAAATTTGTATCAAAATATATATACGAATACACATAAAATAGAGTAAATTTCTATGAAAATATACATACAAAATACACATAAACTTATGTAAATAGTAAAAAATATATATACCAAATACACCAAAAATAATGTAAATTCGCATCAAAATAAATAATTAAAATTCCGATGAAAGAACGTATAATTGTAGGAAAATAAATATACAAAATATACATAAAATAACGAAAATTTGTATAAAAATTTATACAAAAAAACACAAAAATAATTTCAATTTGTTTGAAAATAGATATACAAAATACACATATAATTAGTTAAATTTGTCTTTAAATACATGTACAAAATACATATAAAATAATGTAAATTTTTATGTGCATTTTTGTACATATATTTTTATAGAAACTTAAAACGTTATTTTATGTGTATATTGTATATGTTTTCTCATACAAATTTACATTATTTAATTAGTTCTTTGTTTATTTATTTTGATACGAATGACTTGATTATTTATGTATTTTGTAAATATTTTTTTATACGTATTTATATTACTTAATGTGTATTTTGTTTATATATTTTTTTACAAATTTACGTTATTATATGTGTATTTGTTAAAAAGATTTTGAAACGAATTTACTTTATTTTATGTATTTTGTATATATATTTCAATTCAAATTTAGCTTATTTTGTGTGTATTTTGTATTTCTATTTTCATACAAATTTAATTACTTCTGTGTATTTTTTTATATAGTTTTATACAAATTTATGTTATTTTATGTGCATTTTGTATATTTATATTTATATAAATACACATTCTCTTATTGGTATTTTGTTTATTTATATTTATACAATTTACATTATTTTATGTGTATTTTGTATACATTTTTGATTCGTATTTACTTAATTTTATTTGTATTTTGTATATATATATATATATATATATATATATATATATATATATATTTATATAAATATAATATATATATATATATATATATATATATATATATATATATATATATATATATATTATAGAAATCTACGTTATTTTATGTGTATTCGTATATATATTTTGAAACAAATTTACATTGTTTTATATGTATTTTGCATATCTATTTCAATACAAATTTACCTTATTGTATGTGCATTTTGTATATTTATTTTAATACAAATTCAAATATTTTATGTGTATTTTGGTATATATAATTTTATAAAAAATGCGTTATTTTATAGGTATTTTGCATCTTAGTTTTCATACAAATGTACATTATTTTATTAATATTCTGTGTATATATTTTGATACGATTTTATATTATACTATTTGTCTTTTGTATATATTTTTTTATACATATTTTCATTATTTAATGTGTATTTTTATATATATTTTATACAAATTAACGTTATTTTAAGTGTATTTGTTTATATAATTTCATTCAAATTTACATTATTTTAAGTGTATTTTGTATATGTATTTCAATACAAATTTACCTAGTTTTATGTGTATTTTGTATATTTATTTTCATACAAATTTAAATTATTTTTGTGTTTTTTGTATATACATATAGAGTAAATTTCTATGAAAATATATATTCAAAATACATATAAAATTATGTAAATAAGTATAAAAATATATATATCAAATACACCTAAAAAAATGAAAATTCGTATCAAAATAAATAAACGAAATTTCGATAAAAGAACGTATATTTGTAGGAAAATAAATATACAAAATACACATAAAATTACGAAAATTTGAATAAAAATATATGCAAAAAAAACAAAAAAATTGATTTCAATTTGTATGAAAATAGATATACAAAATACACATATAATTAGTTAAATTTGTATTTAAATACATGTACAAAATACACATAAAATAATGTAAATTTGTATTTTCTCTTATCGAAAATTTTTTTATTGATTTTGATACGAATTTTCATTATTTTAGGTGTATTTGATATATATATATATATATATATATATATATATATATATATATATATATATATATATATATATATATATATATATATATATATATATATATATATATATATATATATATATATAATTATTTAAATAATTTTATATTTTTAATATATATTTTTATAGAAATTTACTCTATTTTATGTGTATTCGTATATATATTTTGATACAAATTTACATTATTTATGTGTAATTCGCATATCTGTTTCAATACAAATTTTCTTTATTGTATGTGCCTTTTGTATATTTATTTTGATACAAATTTAATTATTTTATGTGTATTTTTGTATATATATTTTTAAACAGATATGCGTTATTATATGGGTATTTTGCATCTTTATTTTCAAACAAATTTACATTATTTTATTGATAGTCTGTTTATTTATTTTGATACGATTTTACGTTATTCTGTGTATTTTGTATACATATTTTTAGACATATTTACATTATTTAATGTATATTTTGTACATATATTTTATGGAAACTTACGTTATCTTATGTGTATTTGTTTATATAGTTTCATAAAAATTTATATTATTTTATGTATATTTTGTATATGTATTTCAAAAAAAATTTGCCTAATTTCATGTGTATTTTGCATATCTATTTTCAACCAAATTTAAATTTTTTTGTGTATTTTTGTATATATTTTTATACAGATTTTGTTATTTTATTTGTATTTTGTATATATATTTTCCTACAAATATACATTCTTTTAGAGGAAATTTTGTTTATTTATTTTAATACGAATTTACATTATTTTATGTGTATTTTGTATATATATTTTTCTATGTATTTACATTATTTAATGTGTATTTTGTATATATATTTTCATAAAATTTACGTTATTTTATTGTGTGTATTCGTATATATTTTGATACAAATTTACTTTATTTTATGTTTTTTGCATATCTATTTCAATAAAAATCTACCTTATTGTATGTGTATTTTGTATATTTATTTTAATACAAATTTAATTATTTGATGTGTATTTTTGTATATATACAATATGAGCTATTTTATGGGTATATTGCATCTTTAATTTTATAAATTTTTACATTACGTACATATCTTTTATACGTATTTACATTATTTAATATGTATTTTGTTTATATGTTTTTATACAAATTTACGTTATTATATGTGTATTTGAATATATATTTTGATACAAATTTACATTATTTTATGTATTTTCTATATTTATTTCAATTCAAATTTAGCTTATTTTATGTCTTTTGTATATCTATTTTCATACAATTTTTTATTTTTTTTATTTTTGTATATAGTTTTATACAGTTTTACGTTATTTTATGTGGATTTTGTATATTTATATTTATACAAGTGCACATTCTTTTATTGGCATTTAGTTTATTTATTTTGATACGAATTTACATTATTTTATGTGTATTTTGTATACATTTTCTTATACGTATTTACTTCATTTTATGTGTATTTTGTATATATATTTTTATAGAAATCTACGTTATTTTATGTGTATTCGTATATATATTTTGAAAGAAATTTACATTGTTTTAAATGTATTTTGCATATCTCTTTCAATACAAATTTACCTTATTGTATGTTCATTTTGTATATCTATTGTAATACAAATTTAAATATTTTATGTGTATTTTGGTATATATATTTTCATAAAAAATGCGTTGTTTTATGGGTATTTTGCATCTTTATTTTCATCCAAATTTACATTATTTTATTAATATTCTGTGTATTTATTTTGATACTATTTTACATTATTCTATTTGTCTTTTGTATATATTTTTTTATACATATTTACATTATTTAATGTGTATTTTATATATATATTTCATAGAAATTTACGTTTTTTTAAGTGTATTTGTTTATATATTTTCATTCAATTTACATTATTTTATGTGTATTTTGTATATGTATTTCAATACAAATTTACCTAATTTTATGTGTATTTTGTATACAATTAGGTAAGTTTATATTGAAATAGATATGCAAAATACATATAAAACAATGTAAAATTTGTTCCAAAATATATATACGAATATACATAAAATAACGTAGATTTATATAAAAATATATATACAAAATACACATAAAATGAAGTAAATACGTATAAAAAAATGTATACAAAATACACATAAAATAATGTAAATTCGTATCAAAATAAATAAACAAAATACCAATAAAAAAATGTGTATTTGTATAAAAATAAATATACAAAATACACATAAAATATCTTAAATTTATATAAAAATATATACAAAAATACACAAAAGTAGTTAAATTTGTATGAAAATAGTTATACAAAATACACATAAAATAAACTAAATTTGTGTATTTTTGTATATACTTTTATATCAATTTACGTTATTTTATGTGTATTTTGTATATTTATATTTATACAAATACACATTCTTTTATTAGTATTTTGTTTATTTATTTCGATACGAGTTTACATTATTTTATGTGTAATTTGTACACATTTTTTTATACGTATTTACTTCATTTTATGTGTATTTTGTAGGCGGTGGCCGAAGTGATAGCGTACTGGACCCACATTCGCTTAAAACTACCCACATGCTGTCCTGAAGACCACCCATCAACCCGGACTCTAGAGGAAGCCGTCCAAGCGAGTCAAGTACGAGTTCCAGGGGGCAGAATGAGCCAATGCAAGATGGCGCCACTATAAACACTCGCCTGCGCCAGAACGGGCTGGGCCGACCATCAGACCCCACCTGGAAGAAGCCTTGGGCCGACCATCAGGCCCCACCGGGAAGATGCCTACCGGCGCAATAGGCAACAACGTAAAAAAAAAAAAAAAATATATATATATATATATATATATATATATATATATATATATATATATATATATATATATATATATATATATATATATATATATATATCTTTATAAAATATGCGTTATTTTATGTGTATTCGTATATATATTTTGAAACAAATTTACATTGTTTTATATGTATTTTGCATATCTATTTCAATACAAATTTACCTTATTGTGTGTGCATTTCGTATATTTATTTTAATAGAAATTCAAATATTTTATGTGTGTTTTGCTATACATATTTTTATAAAAAAAATGCGCTATTTTGGGGGTATTTTGCATCTTAATTTTCATACAAATTTACATTATTTTATTAATATTCTGTTTATTTATTTTGATACGATTTTACATTAATCTATTTGTGTTTTGTATATATTTTTGTAAACATATTTACATTATTTAATGTGATTATATATATATATATATATATATATATATATATATATATATATATATATATATATATATATATATATATATATATATATATATATATATATATATTATACAAATTTACGTTAATTTAAGTGTATTTGTATATATATTTTAATTCAAATTTACACTATTTGATGTGTATTTTGTAAATGTATTTAAATACATTGTTTATATATTTTCATATAGATTTACATTATTTTATGAGTGTTTTGTATATGTATTTCAATCCAAATTTGCCTAATTTTGTGTATTTTGCCTATCTATTTTCAAACAAATTTAAATTATTTTTGCGTATTTTTGTATAAATTTTTATACAAATTTTAGTTATTTTATTTGTATTTTGTATATATATTTTCCTACATATATGCATTCTATTATTGCAATTTTGTTTATTTATTTTGATACGAATTTCCATTACTTTATGTGTATTTTGTATATATATGTTTCTACGTATTTACATTATTTTATGTGTATTTTGGATATATATTTTCATAAAAATTTACGTTATTTTATTGTGTGCTCTCGTATATATTTTGATACAAATTTTATACAAATTCATGTTATTTTATGTGTATTTGAATACATATTTTCATACAAATTTAAATTATTTTATGTGTATTTTTACATATATTTCATTACAAATTTACCTTATTTTATGTTTGTTTCATATATTCATTTCATGCAATTTTAAATTATTTTATGTGTATATTTGTATTTGTATTTAGGTTATTTTATTTGTATTTTCTATATACATTTTCATCCAAAACTACATTATTTTATTGGTATTTTGTTAATTTAACTCGATACGAATTTAGATTATTTCAAAGGTATTTTTTATACATTTTTTTATACGCATTTACATTATTTAATGTGTGTTTTGTATATATATTTTGATGCAAATTTACTTTATTTGATGTGCATTTTTGTACATATATTTTTAAAGAAATTAGCGTTATTTTATATGTATTTTGTATATGTTTTCTCATACAAATTTACATTATATTATTGGTATTTTGTTTATTTATTTTGATACGAATTACATGTGTATTTTGTACATATTTTTTTATACGTATTTACATTATTTAATGTGTATTTTGTTTATGTGTTTTTATACAAATTTACGTTATTATATGTGTATTTGTATAAATATTTTGATACAAATTTACATTATTTGATGCATTTTGTAAATATATATATATATATATATATATATATATATATATATATATATATATATATATATATATATCTATATATATATATATATATATATATATATATATATATATATATATATATATATATATTTCAATTCAAATTTAGTTTATTTTATGTGTATTTTGTATATCTATTTTCATACAAATTTAACTACTTTTGTGTATTTTTGTATATAGTTTTATATAAATTTACGATATTTCATGTGTATTTTGTATATTTATTTTTATACAAATACACATTGTTTATTTATTTTGATTCGAATTTACATTATTTTATGTGTATTTTGTATACATTTTTTTATACGTATTTACTTCATTTTATGTGTATTTTGTATATATATTTTTATAGAAATCTACGTTATTTTATGTGTATTCGTATATATATATTTTGAAACAAATTTTACATTGTTTTATATGTATTTTGCATATCAATATAAATTTACCTTATTGTATGTGCATTTTGTATATTTATTTTAATACAAATTTAAATTTTTTATGTCTTTTGGTATATATATTAAAAAAAATGCGTTATTTTATGGATATTTTGCTCCTTTATTTTCATACAAATTTACATTATTTTATTAATATTCTGTGTATTTATTTTGTTACGATTTTACATTATTCTATTTGGGTTTTGTATATATTTTTTTATACATATTTACATTACTTAATGTGTATTTTGTATATATATTTTATACAAATTTACGTTATTTTAAGTGTATTTGTTTATATATTTTCATTCAAATTTACATTATTTTATGTGTATTTTGTAAATGTATTTCAATACAAATTTACCTAATTTTATGTGTATTTTGTATACTTATTTTCAAACAAATTTAAATTATTTTTGTGTATTTTTGTATATAGTTTTATACAAATTTACGTTATTTTATGTGTATTTTGTATATCTATTTTCATACAAATACAAATTCTTTTATTGATATTTTGTTTATTTATTTTGACACGAATTTACATTATTTAATGTCTATTTTGTATATATATTTTTATACGTATTTACAGCATCTCAAGTGTATTTTGTACATATATTTCTATAGAAATCTGCGTTATTTTATGTGTATTCGTATATATATTTTGAAACAAATTTACATTGTTTTATGTGTATTTTCCATATTTTTTTAATAAAAATATACCTTATTGTATGTGCATTTTGTATATTAATTTTACTACAAATTTAATTATTGAATGTGTATTTATGTATATGTATTTTTATAAAAATATGCTTTATTTTATTGGTATTTTGCATCTTTATTTTCATACAAATTTACATTATTTTATTGATATTTTGTGTATTTATTTTGATACGATTTTACATTATTTTCTATATGTATTTTGTATATATATTTAATACAAATGTACTTTATTTTATGTGTATTTGTTTTCATTTCATACAAATTTTCATTATCTTATGTGTATTTTGTACATGTACAAATTTGTACAAATTTAACTAATTATATATGTATTTTGTATATCAATTTTCATAAAAATTGAAATTATTTTTGTTTTTTTTGTATATATTTTTATACAAATTTTCGTTATTTTATGTGTATTTTGTATATTTATTTTCCTACAAATATACGTTCTTTTATCGGAATTTTGTTTGTTTATTTTGATACGAATTTACATTATTTTAGGTGTATTTGGTATATATATATATTTTTACTATTTACATCATTTTATATGTATTTTGTATGTATATTTTCATAGAAATTTACTCTATTTTATGTGTATTCGTATATATATTTTGATACAAATTTACATTATTGATGTCTATTTTGCATATGTATCTCAATACAAATTTACTTTATTGTATATGGATTTTGTATATTTATTTCAATACAAATTTAATTATTTAATGTGTATTTTTGTATATATATTTTTATGCATATATGCGTTATTATATGGGTATTTTGCATCTTTATTTTCATACAAATTTAAATTATTTTATTGATATTCTGTTTATTTATTTTGATACGATTAAACATTATTCTATGTGTATTTTGTATATATATTTTTATACATATTTACATTATTTAATGTATATTTTGTATATATATTTTATCCAAATTTACGTTATTTTATGTGTATTTGTTTATATATTTTCATACAAATTTACATTATTTTATGTGTATTTTGTATATGTATTTCAATACAAATTTGCCTAACTTTATGTGTATTTTGCATATATATTTTCAAACAAATTTAAATTATTTTTGTGTATTTTTGTATTTATTTTTATACAAATTTTAGTTATTTTATTTGTATTTTGTATATATATTTTCCTACAAATATACAATCTTTTATTATAATTTTGTTTATTTATTTTGATACGAGTTTACATTATTTTATGTGTATTTTGTATATATATTTTTCTACGTATTTACATTATTTTATGTGTATTTTGTATATATATTTTAATAAAAATTTACATTATTTTATTGTGTGTATTCCTATTTATTTTGATACAAATTTTATACAAATTCATGTTATTTTATGTGTATTTGTAAATATATTTTCATACAAATTTATATTATTTTACGTATATTTTTACATATTTTTCATAACAAATTTACCTTATTTTATGATTATTTTGTATATTTATTTCATTCAATTTTAAATTATTTTATGTGTATATTTGTATTTGTATTTACGTAATTTTATGTGTATTTTCTATATATATCTTCATCCAAAATTACATTATTTTATTGGTATTTTCTTTATTTAACTCGATACGAATTTAGATTTTTTCAAAGGTATTTTGTATACATATGTTTATACTCATTTACATTATGTAATGTGTGTTTTCTATATATTTATACGTAATTACATTTTTTAATGTGTATTTTGTTTATATATTTTTATATAAAATTTACGTAATTATATGTGTATTTGTAAAAATATTTTGATACAAATTTACTTTATTTTATGTATTTTGTACATATATTTCAATTCAAATTAAGCTCATTTTGTGTGTATTTTGTATATCTATTTTCATACAAATTTAATTACTTTTGTGTATCTTTGTATATTGTTTTATATAAATTTACCTTATTTTATGTGCATTTTGTACATTTATATTTATACAAATACACATAAAATAAAGTAAATTTCCATAAAAATAAATATACAAAACACACATTAAATAATGTAAATGCGTATAAAAATATGTATACAAAATACCTATGAAACAATCTAAACTCGTATCGAATTAAACTAACAAAATACCAATAAAATAATGTAATTTTTGATGAAAATATATATAGAAAATACACATAAAATAACCTAAATACAAATACATATATACACATAAAATAATTTAAAATAGAATGAAATAAATATTCAAAATAAACATAAAATAAGGTAAATTTGTAATGAAATATATGTAAAAATGCACATAAAATAATGTAGATTTGTATGAAAATATATATACAAATACACATAAAATAACATGAATTTGTATAAAATTTGTATCAAATTATATACGAATACACACAATAAAATAAAATAGATTTTTATGAAAATATATATACAAAATACACATAAAATAATGTAAATACGTAGAAAAATATATATACAAAATACACATAAAATAAAAGTAAATATGTATCAGAATAAATAGATAAAATTCAATAAAAGAATGTATATTTGTAGGAAAATATATATAGAAAATACAAATAAAATAACTAAAATATGTATAAAAAAAATATATACAAAACTCAAATAGAATAATATAAAATCGTATCAAAATAAATACACAGAATATTAATAAAATAATGTAAATTTGTATGAAAATTAAGATGCAAAATACCCATAAAATAACGCATTTTTTTTTATAAAAGTATATATACCAAGACACACATAAAATATTTGAATTTGTATTAAAATAAATATACAAAATGCAAATACAATAAGGTAAATTTGTATTGAAATAGATATGCAAAATACATATAAAACCATGTAAATTTTTTTCAAAATATATATACGAATACACATAAAATAACGTAGATTTCTATGAAAATAAATATACAAAATACACATAAAATGAAGTAAATACGTATAAAAAAATACACATAAAATAATGTAAACTCGTATGAAAATAAATAAAGAAAATACTAATAAAAAAATGTGTATTGTATAAATATAAATATACAAAATACAAATAAAATAACGTAAATTTATATAAAACTATATGCAAAAACACACAAAAGTAATTAAATTTGTGTGAAAATAGATATACAAAATACATGTGTGTTTTGTATATTTATTTTCATACAAATTGCAATTATTTTTGTTTATTTTTTTTATATTTTCATACAAATTTTCGTTATCATATGTGTATTTTGTATATTTATTTTTTCTACAAATACACGTTCTTTTATCTGAATTTTTTTTATTGAATTTGAAACGAATCTACATTATATTGTATATCTATTTTCATAAAAATTAAAATACTTCTGTGTATTTTTGTATATAGTTTTATATAAATTTACGTTATTTTATGTGTATTTTGTATATTTATATTTATACAAATACACATTCTTTTATTGGTATTTTTTTATTTATCTTGATACGAATTTACATTATTTTATGTGTATTTTGTATACATTTTTTTATACGTATTTACTTCATTTTATGTGTATTTTGTATATATATTTTTATAGAAATCTACGTTATTTTATGTGTATTCGTATATATATTTTGAAACAAATTTACATTGTTTTATATGTATTTTCCATATCTATTTCAATACAAGTTTACCTTATTGTATGTGTTTTTTATATATTTATTTTAATACAAATTTAACTTTTTTATGTGTATTTTGGTATATATATTTTTATAAATAAAAAAAATGCGTTATTTTATGGGTATTTTGCCTCTTTATTTTCATACAAATTTACATTATTTTATTAATATTCTGTGTATTTATTTTGATACGATTTTACATTATTCTATTTGTGTTTTGTACATATTTTTTTATACAAATTTACGTTATTTTAAGTGTATTTGTTTATGTATTTTCATTCAAATTTACATTATTTTATGTGTATTTTGTGTATGTATTTCAATACAAATTTACCTAATTTTAAGTGTATTTTGTATATTTATTTTATATATTTTTATTGATATTTGCGTTATTTATGTGTATTTTGTATATGTTTTCTCATAGAAATTTACATTATTTTATTGGTATTTTGTGTATTTATTTTTATACGAATTACATGATTATTTGTGTATTTTTTACATTTTTTTATACGTATTTACATTATTTAATGTGTATTTTGTTTATATATTTTTATACAAATTTACGTTATTATATGTGTATTTGTATAAGTGTATAAGTATTTTGATACAAATTTACATTATTTTATGTATTTTGTATATATATTTCAATTCAAATTTAGCTTATTTTATGTGTATTTTGTATATCTATTTATTTTAATACAAAATCAAATATTTTATGTTTTTTCGTATAAATATTTTTATAAAAAATGCGTTATTTTATGGGTATTTTGCATCTTAATTTTCATACAAATTTACATTATTTTATTAATATTTTCTATATTTATTTTGATACGATTTTACATTATTTTATTTGTGTTTTGTATATATTTTTTTATACATATTTACATTATTTAATGTTTTTTTTGTATATATATTTGATACAAATTTACGTTATTTTAAGTCTATATGTTTATATATTTTCATTCAAATTTACATTATTTTATGTGTATTTTGTATATGTATTTCAATACAAATTTACCTATTTTTATATGTTTTTTGTATATTTATTTTCATACAAGTTTAAATTATTTTTGTGTATTTTTGTATATAGTTTTATACAAATTTAGGTTATTTTATGTGTATTTTGTATATCTATTTTCATACAAATACACATTCTTTTCATGATATTTTGTTTATTTATTTTGACACGAATTAACATTATTTAATATGTATTTTGTATATATATTTTTATTCGTATTTACATTATTTCAAGTGTATTTTGTATATATATTTCTCTAGAAATCTGCGTTATTTTATGTGTATTCGTATATATATTTTGATACAAATTTACATTGTTTTATGTGTGTTTTGCATATTTTTTCAATACAAATTTACCTTATTGTATGTGCATTTTGTATATTAATTTTAATACAAATTTGATTAATCTATGTGTATTTTTGTATATGTATTTTTATAAAAATATGCTTTATTTTATGGGTATTTTGCATCTTTATTTTCATAAAAATTTACATTATTTTATTGATATTCTGTGTATTTATTTTGATATGATTTTACATTATTCTATGTGTATTTTGTATATATATTTTATATAAAATGTATTTGTTTTCATTTCATACAAATCTACATTATTTTATGTGTTTTTTGTACATGTATTTAAATACAAATTTAACTAGTTATATGTGTATTTTGTATATCTATTTTGTATGTATATTTTCATAGAAATTTACTCTATTTTATGAGTATTCGTATATATATTTTGATACAAATTTACATTATTGATGTGTATTTTGCATATCTATTTCAATACAAATTTACTTTATTGTACGTGCATTTTGTATATTTATTTTAATACAAATTTAACTATTTTATATGTATTTTTGTATATATCTTTTTATGCAAATATGCGTTATTATATGGATATTTTGCATCTTTATTTTCATACAAATTTTCATACAATAAAATAATGTATATTTTATTGATATTCTCTTTATTTATTTTGATACGATTTAACATTATTCTATGTGTATTTTGTATATTTTTTTTATACATATTTACATTATTTAATGTTCATTTTGTATATATATTTTATCCAAATTTACATTATTTTATGTGTATTTGTTTATATATTTTCATACAAATCTACATTATTTGATGTGTTTTTTGTATATATATTTTTCTACGTATTTAAGTTATTTTATGTGTATTTTGTATATACATTTTCATAAAAAAAATTACGTTATTTTATTGTGTGTATAAGTATATATTTTGATACAAATTTTATACAAATTCATGTTATTTAATGTGTATTTGTATATATATTTTCATACAAATTTATATTATTTTATGTGTATTTTTTCATATATTTCATTACAAATTTACCTTATTTTATGTTTATTTTGTATATTTATTTCATTCAATTTTAAATTATTTTATGTGTATATTTGTATTTGTATTTAGGTTATTTTATGTGTATTTTGTTTATATATTTTCATCCAAAATTACATTATTTTATTGATATTTTCTTAATTTAATTCGATTCGAATTTAGATTATTTCATAGGTATTTTGTATATATATTTTTATACTCATTTACATTATCTAAAGTGTGTTTTGTATATATATTTTTATGCAAATTTATTTTATGTTCATTTTTGTACATATATTTTTATAGAAATTTGCGTTATTTTATGTATATAGTTTTATATAAATTTACGTTATTTTATGTGCATTTTGTATATTTATATTTATACAAATACACATTCTTTTATTGGTATATTGCTTATTTACATTTATACGAATTTACATTATTTTATGTGTATTTTGTATACATTTTTTTATACGTATTTACTTAATATTATGTGTATTTTGTATATGTATTTTTATAGAAATCTACGTTATTTTATGTGTATTCGTATATATATTTTGAAACAAATTTACATTATTTTATATGTATTTTGCATATCTATTTCAATACAAATTTACCTTATTGTATGTGCATTTTGTATATTTATTTTAATACAAATTCAAATATTTTATGTGTATTTTGGTATCAATAATTTTATAAAAAATGCGTTATTTTATAGGTATTTTGCATCTTAATTTTCATACAAATTTACATTATTTTATTAATATTCTGTGAATATATTTTGATACGATTTTACATTATTCTATTTGTGTTTTGTATATATTTTTTTATACATATTTACATTATTTAATGTGTATTTTGAATATATATTTCATACAAATTTACGTTATTATATGTGTATTTGTTTACATATTTTATTTCAAATTTACATTATTTTATGTGTATTTTGTATATGTATTTCAATAGAAATTAACCTAATTTTATGTGTATTTTGTATATTTCTTTTCATACAAATTTAAATTATTTTTGTGTATTTTTGTATATAGTTTTATACAAATTTAGGTTATTTTATGTACGCATTTACATTATTTAATGTGTGTTTTGAATATATATTTTTATCCAAAGCTACTTTATTTTACGTTCATTTTTGGACATATATTTTTATGGAAATTAGCGTTATTTTATATGTATTTGTATATGTTTTCTCATAGAAATTTACATTATTTTATTGATATTTTGTTTATTTAGTTTGATACGAATTACATGATTATATGTGTATTTTGTACATATTTTTTATACGTATTTACATTACTTAATCTGTACACACATTAAATAAAGTAAATGCGTACATAAAATAACCTAAATTTGTATAAAACTATATACAAAAATAAACAAAAATATATATACAAAAAACAAATAGAATAATGTAAGATTGTATCAAAATAAATACACCGAATATTAATATAATAACATAAATTTGTATGAAAATAAAGATGCAAAATTCCCATCAAATAGCGCATTTCTTATAAAAATATATATACCAAAATACACATAAAATATTTAAATTTGTATTGAAATAAATATACAAAATGCACATACAATAAGGTAAACTTCTATTGAAAGAGATATGCAAAAATACATATAAAACAATGTAAATTTGTTTCAAAATATATATACGAATACACATAAAATAACGTAGATTTCTATAAAAATATATATACAAAATACACATAAAATTAAGTAAATACGTATAAAAAAATGTAAACAAAATACACATAAAATAATGTAAATTCGAAACAAAATAAATAAACAAAATACCAATAAAAGAATGTGTATTTGTATAAATATAAATGTACAAAATACACATACAAAATAAACATAAAATAAGGTAAATTTGTAATGAAATATATGTACAAAATACTCATAAAATAATGTAAATTTATATGAAAATATATATACAAATACACATAAAATACCATGAATTTGTATAAAATTATATATTCAAAATAAATATTAAATCATGTAAATGCGTATAAAAATATATATACAAAGTACATATAAAATAATGTAAATTCGTATCAATATAAATCAACAAAATACCAATAAAATAATATATATTTGAATGAAAATAGATTTACAAAATACACATAACATAACTAAAATTTGTATTGAAATATATACAAAAATACATAAAAATAATTTGAGTTTGTATGAAAATAGATATTCATAATACACATAAAACTAGGTAAATTTCTTTTGAAATATATATACAAAATAAACATAAAATATTGTAAATTTGTGTCAAAATATATAAACAAATACACATAAAATAACTTAAAATAACGTAAATATGTATCAAATATATATACAAAAAACACATTAAATAATGTTAATATGTTTAAAAAAATATATACAAAACACAAATAAAATAATGTAAAATCGTATCAATATAAATACAGAAAATATTAATAAAATATATGAAAATTAAGATGCAGAATACCCATAAACTAACGCATTTTTTATAAAAATATATATACGAAAAAACATAAAATATTTGATTTTGTATTAAAATAAATAGATATACAAAATACACATAAAATTAGCTAAATTTGAATTGAAATATAAATACAAAATACATAAAATGATGTAAATTTGTATCAAAATACTTATACAAATACACATATAATAACGTAAATTTGTATAAAAATATATAAACAAAATACACATTAAATAATGTAAATACGTATAAAAAAAATGTACAAAATACACAAATAATCATGTAATTCGTATCAAAATAAATAGACAAAATACCAATAAAATAATGTAATTTTCTATGAGAAAACATATACAAAATACACATAAATAACGCAAATATCAATAAAAATATATATAATATAATATATTTTTATACATATTTAAAATATTTAATGTATATTTTGTATATATATTTTATCCAAATTTACGTTATTTTATATGTATTTGTTTATATATTTTCATACAAATTTACATTATTTTATGTGAATTTTGTATATGTATTTCAATACAAATTTGCCTAACTTTATGTGTATTTTGCATATCTATTTTCAAACAAATTTAAATTATTTTTGTGTATTTTTGTATATATTTTTATACATATTTTAGTTATTTTATTTGTTTTTTGTATATATATTTTCTTACAAATATACATTCTTTTATTGGAATTTTGTCTATTTAATTTTTTACGAGTTTACATTATTTTATGTGTATTTTGTATATATATTTTTCTACGTATTTAAAATATTTTATGTGTATTTTATATATACATTTTCATAAAAATTTACGTTATTTTATTGTGTGTATTCGTATATATTTTGAAACAAATTTTATACAAATTCATGTTATTTTATGTGTATTTGCATATATATTTTCATACAAATTTATATTATTTTATGTGTATTCTTACATATATTTTATTACAAATTTACCTTATTTTATGTTTATTTTGTATATTTATTTCATTCAGTTTTAAATTATTTAATGTGTATTTTTGTATTTGTATTTAGGTTATCTTAGGTTATCTTTAGGTTACCTTATTTTATGTTTATTTTGTATATTTATTTCATTCAATTTAAAATTATTTTATGTGTATATTTGTATTTGTATTTAGGTTATTTTATGTGTATTTTGTATATATATTTTCATCCAAAATTACATTATTTTATTGGTATTTTCTTAATTTAATTCGATACGAATTTAGATTATTTCATAGGTATTTTGCATACATATTTTTATACTCATTTACATTATCTAAAGTGTGTTTTGTATATATATTTTTATGCAAATTTATTTTCTCATTTTTGTACATATATTTTTATAGAAATTTGCGTTATTTTATGTATATAGTTTTATATAAATTTACGTTATTTTATGTGCATTTTGTATATTTATATTTATACAAATACACATTCTTTTATTGGTATATTGTTTATTTACATTTATACGAATTTACATTATTTTATGTGTATTTTGTATACATTTTTTTATTCGTATTTACTTAATATTATGTGTATTTTGTATATGTATTTTTATAGAAATCTACGTTATTTTATATGTATTCGTATATATATTTTGAAACAAATTTACATTATTTTATATGTATGTTGCATATCTATTTCAATACAAATTTACCTTATTGTATGTGCATTTTGTATATTTATTTTAATACAAATTCAAATATTTTATGTGTATTTTGGTATCAATAATTTTATAAAAAATGCGTTATTTTATAGGTATTTTGCATCTTAATTTTCATACAAATTTACATTATTTTATTAATATTCTGTGTATATATTTTGATACGATTTTACATTATTCTATTTGTGTTTTGTATATATTTTTTTATATATATTTACATTATTTAATGTGTATTTTGAATATATATTTCATACAAATTTACGTTATTATATGTGTATTTGTTTATATATTTTCTTTCAAATTTACATTATTTTATGTGTATTTTGTATATGTATTTCAATACAAATTAACTTAATTTTATGTGTATTTTGTATATTTCTTTTCATACAAATTTAAATTATTTTTGTGTATTTTTGTATATAGTTTTATACAAATTTAGGTTATTTTATGTACGCATTTACATTATTTAATGTGTGTTTTGTATATATATTTTTATCCAAAGTTACTTTATTTTACGTTCATTTTTGGACATATATTTTTATAGAAATTAGCGTTATTTTATATGTATTTGTATATGTTTTTTCATACAAATTTACATTATTTTATTGATATTTTGTTTATTTAGTTTGATACGAATTACATGATTATATGTGTATTTTGTACATATTTTTTATACGTATTTACATTACTTAATCTGTATTTTGTTTATATATTTTTAAACAAATTTACGTTATTATATGTATTTTTATAAATATTTTGATACAAATTTACATTATTTTATGTATTTTGTATATACATCTCAATTCAAATTTAGCTTATTTTATCTGTATTTTGTATATCTATTTTAATACGAATTTAATTACTTCTGTGTATTTTTGTATATAGTTTTATACAAATTTACGTTATTTTATGTGTATTTTGTATATATATATATATATATATATATATATATATATATATATATATATATATATATATATATATATATATATATATATATATATATATATATATATATATATATACAAATACACATTCTTTTATTGGTATTTTGTTTATTTATTTTGATACGAATTTACATTATTTTATGTGTATTTTGTATACATTTTCTTATACGTATTTACTTCATTTTATGTGTATTTTGTATATATATTTTTATACAAATCTACGTTATTTTATGTGTATTCGTATATATATTTTGAAACAAATTTACATTTTGCATATCTATTTCAATACAGATTAACCTTATTGTATGTGTATTTTGTATATTTATTTTAATACGAATTAATTTTTTCATGTGTATTTTGGTATATATATTTTTATAAAAAATGCGTTATTTAATGGGTATTTTGCATCTTTATTTTCATACAAATTTACATTGTTTTATTAATATTCTGTGTATTTATTTTGATACGATTTTACATTATTCTATTTGTGTTTTGTATATATTTTTTTATACATATTTACATTATTTAATGTGTATTTTGTATATTTTAAAACAAATTTACGTTATTTTATGCGCATCTGTTAAAATATTTTGATACAAATTTACACTATTTTATGTATTTTGTATATATATTTCAATACAAATTTAGTTTATTTTATGTATATTTTGTATATCTATTTTCATTCGTATCAAAATAAATAAACAAAATAGCAATAAAATAATGTAAATTTGTATGAGAAAACATATACAAATACACATAAAACAACGCAAATTTCTAAAAAAAATATATGTACAAAAATGCACATAAAATAAAGTAAATTTGCATAAAAATATATATACAAAACGCACATTAAATAATGTAAATGCGTACATAAAATAACCTAAATTTGTATAAAACTATATACAAAAATACACAAAAATATTTAAAATTTGTATGAAAAGAAATATACAAAATACTCATAGAATTAGGTAAATTTGTATTGAAATACATATACTAAATACACATAAAATAATGTAAATTTGAATGAAAATATATAAACAAATACACTTAAAATAACGTAAATTTGTATAAAATATATATGCAAGATACACATTAAATAATGTAAATGTGTATAAGAAAATATATACAAAAAAGAAATAGAATAATGTAAATTGAATGAAAATTAAGATGCAAAATACCCATAAAATAACGCATTTTTTATAAAAATATATATACGAAAAAACATAAAATATTTGATTTTGTATTAAAATAAATAGATATACAAAATACACATAAAATAAGCTAAATTTGAATTGAAATATATATACAAAATACATAAAATAATGTAAATTTGTATCAAAATACTTATACAAATACACATATAACGTAAATTTGTAAATATATAAACAAAATACACATTAAATAATGTAAATACGTATAAAAAAAATATAAAAAATACACAAATAATCATGTAATTCATATCAAAATAAATAGACAAAATACCAATAAAATAATGTAAATTTCTATGAGAAAACATATACAAAATACACATAAATAACGCAAATATCAATAAAAAAATATATAATATAATATATTTTTATACATATTTAAAATATTTAATGTATATTTTGTATATATATTCTATCCAAATTTACGTTATTTTATATGTATTTGTTTATATATTTTCATACAAATTTACATTATTTTATGTGAGTTTTGTATATGTATTTCAATACAAATTTGCCTAACTTTATGTGTATTTTGCATATCTATTTTCAAACAAATTTAAATTATTTTTGTGTATTTTTGTATATATTTTTATACAAATTTTAGCTATTTTGTTTTTGTTTTTTGTATATATATTTTCCTACAAATATACATTCTTTTATTGGAATTTTGAGTATTTAAATTTTTACGAATTTACATTATTTTATGTGTATTTTGTATATATATTTTTCTACGTATTTAAATTATTTTATGTGTATTTTATATATACATTTTCATAAAAATTTACGTTATTTTATTGTGTGTATTCGTATATATTTTCAAACAAATTTTATACAAATTCATGTTATTTTATGTGTATTTGTATATATATTTTCATACAAATTTATATTATTTTATGTGTATTCTTACTTATATTTTATTACAAATCTACCTTATTTTATGTTTATTTTGTATATTTATTTCATTCAGTTTTAAATTATTTATTGTGTATATTTGTATTTGTATTTAGGTTATTTTATGTGTGTTTTCTATATATATTTTCATCCAAAATTACATAATTTTATTGTTATTTTCTTAATTTAACTCGATACGAATTTAGATTATTTCATAGGTATTTTGTATACAAATTTTTATATTCACTTACATTATCTAATGTGTGTTTTGTATAAATTTTTTTATGCAAACTAATTTTATATGCATTTTTGTACATATATTTTTAAAGAAACCTAAAACGTTATTTTATGTGTATTTTGTATATGTTTTCTCATACAAATTTACATTATTTAATTAGTTTTTTGTTTATTTATTTTGATACGAATGACTTGATTATTTATGTATTTTGTAAATATTTTTTATACGTATTTACATTACTTAATGTGTTTTTTGTTTATATATATTTTTACAAATTTACGTTATTATATGTGTATTTGTTAAAAATATTTTGAAACGAATTTACTTTATTTTATGTATTTTGTATATATATTTCAATTCAAATTTAGCTTATTTTGTGTGTATTTTGTATATCTATTTTCATACAAATTTAATTACTTCTGTGTATTTTTATATAGTTTTATAAATTTACGTTATTTTATGTGCATTTTGTATATTTATATTTATACAAATACACTCTCTTATTGGTATTTAGTTTATTTATATTTATGCAATTTAAATTATTTTTTGTGTATTTTGTATAAATTTTTGTTTCTTTTTGACTTATTTTTTTTTTTTTTTTGTATATATATATATATATATATATATATATATATATATATATATATATATATATATATATATATATATATATATATATATATATATATATATATATATATATATATATATATATATATATATATATATATATATATATATATATATATATATATATATATATATATATATATATATATATATATATATATATATATATATATATATATATATATATATATATATATATATATATATATATATATATATATAATCTACGTTATTTTTTGTGTATTCGTATATATGTTTTGAAACAAATTTACATTGTTTTATATGTATTTTGCATATCTATTTCAATACAAATTTACCTTATTGTATGTGCATTTTGTATATTTATTTTAATACAAATTCAAATATTTTATGTGTATTTTGGTATATATAATTTTATAAAAAATGCGTTATTTTATAGGTATTTTGCATCTTAGTTTTCATACAAATGTACATTATTTTATTAATATTCTGTGTATATATTTTGATACGATTTTATATTATACTATTTGTGTTTTGTATATATTTTTTTATACATATTTTCATTATTTAATGTGTATTTTTTATATATATTTTATACAAATTAACGTTATTTTAAGTGAATTTGTTTATATAATTTCATTCAAATTTACATTATTTTAAGTGTATTTTATATATGTATTTCAATACAAATTTACCTAATTTTATGTGTATTTTGTATATTTATTTTCAAACAAATTTAAATTATTTTTGTGTTTTTTTGTATAAACATATAGAGTAAATTTCTAAGAAAATATATATTCAAAATACATAAAAAATTATGTAAATAAGTATAAAAATATATATATATCAAATACACCTAAAAAAATGAAAATTCGTATCAAAATAATTAAACAAAATTCCGATAAAAGAACATATATTTGTAGGAAAATAAATATACAAAATACACATAAAATTACGAAAATTTGAATAAAAATATATACAAAAAAACAAAAAAATAAATTTCAGTTTGTATGAAAATAGATATACAAAATACACATAATTAGTTAAATTTGTATTTAAATACATGTACAAAATACACATAAAATAATGTAAATTTGTATGAAATGAAAAGAAATTCACATAAAATAACGTACATTTGCATAAAATAGATATACAAAATATACATAGAATAATGTAAAATCGTATCAAAACAAATACACAGAATATCAATAAAATAATGTAATTTTGTATGAAAATAAAGATGCAAAATACCCATAAAATAAAGCATATTTTTTTCAAAATACATATACATAAATACACATAGAATAATTAAATTTGTATTAAAATTAATATACAAAATGCACGTACAATAAGGTAAATTTGTATTGAAAAAATATACAAAATGCACATAAAAGTGTAAATTTGTTTAAAAATCTATATACGAATACACATAAAATAACGTAGATTTCTTTAGAAATATATATACAAAATACACATGAAATGACGTAAATACGTATAAAAATATATATATATATACAAAATACACATTAAATAATTTAAATTCTCGTCAGAATAAATAAACAAAATATCAATAAAAGAATGTGTAATTGTATGAAAATAGATATACAAAATACTCATAAAATAACCAAAGTTTGTATAAAACTATATTCGAGAATACACAAAAATAATTTAAATTTGTATGAAAATAAATATACAAAATACACATAAAATTAGGTAAATTTGAATTGAAATACATATACAAAATACACATAAATTAATGGAAATTTGAATGAAAATATATAAACATAAACACTTAAAATAACGTAAATTTGTATCAAATATATATACAAAATAGAATAATGTAAAATCGTATCAAAAATAAATACACAGAATATTAATAAAATAATGTAAATTTGTATGAAAATAAAGATGCAAAATAGCCATAAAATAACGCATTTTTTATAAAAATATATATACCAAAATACACATAAAATATTAAAATTTGTATTAAAATAAATATAAAAAATGCACATACTGTAAGGTAAATTTGTATTAAATAGATATGCAGAATACATATAAAACAATGTAAATTTGTTTCAAAATATATATACGAATACACATAAAATAACGTAGATTTCTATAAAAATATATACAAAATACACATAAAATGAAGTAAATACGTATAAGAAAATGAATACAAAATACACATAAAAATCGTATCAAAATAAATAAACAAAATACTAGTTAAAGAATGTGTATTTGTATAAATATAAATATACAAAATACACATAAAATATCGTAAATTTGTATAAAACTATATACAAAAATGCAGAGAAATAATTAAATTTGTATGAAAATATATATACAAAATACAGCTAAAATAAGCTAAATTTGAATTGAAATGTACATACAAAATAAATAAAATAATGTAAATCTGTATCAAAATATTTATACAAATACATATAATAACGTAGATTTGTTTGAAAATATATAAACAAAATACACATTAAGTAATGTAAATATGTATAAAAAATATGTACAAAATGCACATATAATCATGTAATTCGATCAAAATAAATAAACAAAATAGCAATAAAATAATGTAAATTTGTATGAGAAAACATATACAAATAACGCAAATTTCTATAAAAATATATGAACAAAAATGCACATAAAATAAAGTAAATTTGCATAAAAATATATATACAAAACACACAAAATAATGTAATTGCGTACATAAAATAACCTAAATTTGTATAAAACTATATACAAAAATACACAAAAATAATTTAAATTTGTTTGAAAAGAAATATACAAAATACACATAAAATTAGGTAAATTTGTATTGAAATACATATACAAAATACACATCAAATAATGTAAATTTGAATGAAAATATATAAACAAATACACTTAAAATAACGTAAATTTGTATAAAATATATATGCAACATACACATTAAATAATGTAAATGTGTATAAAAAATATATATACAAAAAACAAATAGAATAATGTAAAATCGTATCAAAATAAATACACAGAATATCAATAAAATTATGTAAATTTGTATAAAAATAAAGATGCAAAATTCCCAAAAATTATCGCATTTTTTATAAAAAAATATTTACCAAAATACACATAAAATATTTAAATTTGTATTGAAATAAATATACAAAATGCATATACAGTAAGGTAAATTTGTATTGAAAGAGATATTCAAAAATACATATAAAACAATGTAAATTTGTTTCATAATATATATACGAATACACATAAAGTAGATTTCTATAATAATATATATACAAAATACATATGAAATTATGTAAATACGTATAAAAATATATATACAAAATACATATCAAATAATGTAAATTCGTTTAAAAATAAATAAACAAAATATCATGAAAAGAATGTGTATTTGTATGAAAATAGATAATAGATAATAAATTTGTATGAAATATATATGCAAGATACACATTAAATAATGTAAATATGTATAAAAAAGTATATACAAAAGACAAATAGAATAATGTAACATCGTATCAAAATAAATACACCGAATATTAATAAAATAATGCAAATTTGTATGAAAATAAAGATGCAAAATTCCCATAAAATAGCGCATTTCTTATAAAAAAATATATTCCAAAATACACATAAAATATTTAAATTTGCATTGAAATAAATATACAAAATGCACATACAATAAGGTAAATTTGTATTGAAAGAGATATGCAAAAATACATATAAAACAATGTAAATTTGTTCCAAAATATATATACGAATACAAATAAAAAAACGTAGATTTCTATAAAAATATATATACAAAATACACATAAAATTAAGTAAATACGTATAAAAAAAATGTATACAAAATACACATAAAATAATGTAAATTCGAATTAAAATAAATAAACAAAATACCAATAAAAGAATGCGTATTTGGATAAATATAAATATACAAAATACACATACAAAATAAACATAAAATAAGGTAGATTTGTAATAAAATATATGTACAAAATACACATAAAATAATGTAAATTTATATGAAAATATATATACAAATACACATAAAATACCATGAATTTGCATAAAAATATATATTCACAATAAATATTAAATAATGTAAAAGCGTATAAAAATATATATACAAAGTACATATAAAATAATGTAAATTCGTATCAATATAAATCAACAAAACACCAATAAAATAATATGTATTTGAATGAAAATAAATTTACAAAATACACATAACATAACTAAAATTTGTATTAAAATATATACAAAAATACATAGAAATAATTTGAGTTTGTATGAAAATAGATATACAAAATACTCATAAAACTAGGTAAATTTCTTTTCAAATGTATATACAAAATACCCATAAAATATTGTAAATTTGTGTCAAAATGTATAAACAAATACACATAAAATAACGTAAATTTGTATGAAAAATATATACAAAATACACATAGAATAATGTCAATTCGTATCAAAATGAATGAGCAGAATATCAATAAAATAATGTAAATTTGTATGAAAATAAAGATGCAAAATGCCCAAAAAATAAAGCATATGTTTATAAAAATACAGATACAAAAATACACATCGAATAATTAAATTTGTATTAAAATTAATATACAAAATGCGTATATAATAAGGTAAATTTGTATTGAAAAAATATGCAACATACACGTTTACTCATACAAATTTATATTATTTTATTAGTATTTTGTTTATTTATTTTGATACGAATTACATGATTATATGTGTATTTTGTACATATTTTTTTATACGTATTTACATTATTTAATATGTATTTTGTTTATATATTTTCATACAAATTTACGTTATTATATGTGTATTTGTATAAATATTTTGATACAAATTTACTTATTTTGTGTACATTTTTTTATACGTATTTACTTCATTTTATGTGTATTTTGTATATATATTTTTTACAGAAATCTACGTTATTTTATGTGTATTCGTATATATATTTTGAGACAAATTTACATTGTTTTATATGTATTTTGCATATCTATTTCAATACAAATTTACCTTATTGTATGTCTTTTTTGTATATTTATTTTAATACAAATTTAATTTTTTGATGTGTATTTTGGTATATATATTTTTATAAAAAAAAATGCGTTATTTTATGGGTATTTTGCGTCTTTATTTTCATACAAATTTGCATTATTTTATTAATATTCTGTGTATTTATTTTGATACGATTTTACATTATTCTATTTGTGTTTTGTACATATTTTTTTATACAAATTTGCGTTATTTTAAGTGTATTTGTTTATGTATTTTCATTCAAATTTACATTATTTTACGTGTATTTTGTGTATGTATATCAATACAAATTTACCTAATTTGATGTGTATTTTGTATATTTATTTTCATACAAATTTAAAATATTTTTGTGTATTTTTGTATATAGTTTGATACAAATTTAAGTTATTTTATGTGTATTTTGTATATCTATTTTCATACAAATACACATTCTTTTATTGATATTTTGTTTATTTTTTTTGACGCGAATTTACATTATTTAATGTGTATTTTGTATATATATTTTTATACGTATTTACATCATTTCATGTGTATTTTGTATAGTTTTAAACAAATTTATATTATTTAATGTGTATTTTGTATATATATATATATATATATATATATATATATATATATATATCTATATATATATATATATATATATATATATATATATATATATATATATATATATATATATATATATATATATATATATATAAAAATACAAGTTCTTTTATTGGTATTTTGTTTATTTATTTTGATACTAATTTACATTATTTTATGTGTATTTTGTATACATTTTTTATACGTATTTAATTAATTTTGTGTGTTTTGTATATATATTTTTTTAGAAATCTACCTTATTTCATATGTATTCGTATATATATTTTGAAACAAATTTACATTGTTTATATGTATTTTGCATATCTATTTTTGTGTATTCTGTATTTATTTTTGTTATACATAGAATAATGTAAAATCGTATCAAAATAAGTACACAGAATATCAATAAAATAATTTAAATTTGTATGAAAATAAAGATGCAAAATACCCATAAGATAAAGCATAATTTTTTTTAAACACATATACAAAAGTACACATAGAATAATTAAATTTGTATTAAAATTATAATACAAAATGCACACATACAATAAAAAAAAAACGCAAAATACAAACAAAACTGTGTAAATTTGTTTCAAAATATATATACGAATACACATAAAATAACGTAGATTTCTATAGAAATATATATACAAAATACACATGAAATTATGTAAATACGTAAAAAAAAATATATATAAAATACATATTAAGTAATGTAAATTCGTGTCAAAATAAATAAACAAAATATTATGAAAAGAATGTGTATTTGTATGAAAATAGATAATAGATAATAAATTTGTATTAAATATATATGCAAGATACACATTAAATAATGTAAATATGTATAAAAAAAATATATACAAAAAACAAATAGAATAATGTAAAATCGTATCAAAATAAATACACCGAATATTAATAAAATAATGTAAATTTGTATGAAAATAAAGATGCAAAATTCCCATAAAATAGCGCATTTCTTATAAAAATATATATACCAAAATACACATAAAATATTTAAATTTGTATTGAAATAAATATAAAAAATGCATATACAGTAAGGTAAATTTGAATTGAAAGAGATATTCAAAAATACATATAAAACAATGTAAATTTGTTTCAAAATATATATACGAATACACATAAAATAAAGTAGATTTCTATAGAAATATATATACAAAATAAATATGAAATTATGTAAATACGTATAAAAATATATATACAAAATACATATCAAATAATGTAAATTCGTGTCAAAATAAATAAACAAAATATCATGAAAAGAATGTGTATTTGTATGAAAATAGATAATAGATAATAAATTTGTATTAAATATGTATGCAAGATACACATTAAATAATGTAAATATGTATAAAAAAGTATATATAAAAAACAAATAGAATAATGTAAAATCGTATCAAAATAAATACACCGAATATTAATAAAATAATGTAAATTTGTATGAAAATAAAGAGGCAAAATTCCCACAAAATAGAGCATTTCTTATAAAAATATATATACCAAAATACACATAAAATATTTAAATTTGTATTGAAATAAATATACAAAATGCACATACAATAAGGTAAATTTGTATTGAAAGAGATATGTAAAAATACATATAAAACAATGTAAATTTGTTTCAAAATATATATACGAATACAAATAAAAAAACGTAGATTTCTATAAAAATATATATACAAAATACACATAAAATTAAGTAAATACGTATAAAAAAATGTATACAAAATACACATAAAATAATGTAAATTCGAATTAAAATAAATAAACAAAATACCAATAAAAGAAAGTGTATTTGGATAAATATAAATATACAAAATACATATACAAAATAAACATAAAATAAGGTAGATTTGTAATAAAATATATGTACAAAATATACATAAAATAATGTAAATTTAAATGAAAATATATATACAAATACACATAAAATACCATGAATTTGTATAAAAATATATATTCAAAATAAATATTAAATAATGTAAAAGCGTATAAATATATATATATACAAAGTACATATAAAATAATGTAAATTCGTATCAATATAAATCAACAAAACACCAATAAAATAATATATATTTGAATGAAAATAAATTTACAAAATACACATAACATAACTAAAATTTGTATTAAAATATATACAAAAATACATAGAAATAATTTGAGTTTGTATGAAAATAGATATACAAAATATACATAAAACTAGGTAAATTTCTTTTGAAATGTATATACAAAATAGCCATAAAATATTGTAAATTTGTGTCAAAATATATAAAGAAATACACATAAAATAACGTAAATTTGTATGAAAAATATATACAAAATACACATAGAATAATGTCAATTCATATCAAAATGAATGAGCAGAATATCAATAAAATAATGTAAATTTGTATGAAAATAAAGATGCAAAATACCCAAAAAATAAAGCATATGTTTATAAAAATACAGATACAAAAATACACATCGAATAATTAAATTTGTATTAAAATAAATATACAAAATGCGTATATAATAAGGTAAATTTGTATTGAAAAAATATGCAACATACACGTTTACTCATACAAATTTATATTATTTTATTGGTATTTTGTTTATTTATTTTGATACGAGTTACATGATTATATGTGTATTTTGTACAGATTTTTTTATACGTATTTACATTATTTAATGTGTATTTTGTTTATATATTTTCATTCAAATTTACGTTATGATGTGTGTATTTGTATAAATATTTTTATACAAATTTACTTTATTTCTTGTATTTTGTATATATATTTCAATTCAAATTTAGCTTATTTTGTATGTATTTTGTATATATTTTCATACAAATTTAATTACTACTGTGTATTTTTGTATATAGTTTTATATTAATTTTATGTGTATTTTGTATATTTATATTTATACAAATACATATTCTTTTATTTGTATTTTGTTTATTTATTTTGATACGAATTTACATTATTTTATGTGTATTTTGTATACTTTTTTATACGTATTTACTTCATTTTATGTGTATTTTGTATATATATATTTATAGAAATCTACGTTATTTTATGTGTATTCGTATACATATTTTGAAACAAATTTACATTCCTTTATATGTATTTTGCATATCTATTTCAATACAAATTTATCTTATTGTATGTGTTTTTTATATATTTATTTTAAAACAAATCTAATTTTTTTATGTGTATTTTGGTATATATATTTTTATAAATAAAAAAAATGCGTTATTTTATGGGTATTTTGCCTCTTTATTTTCATACAAATTTACATTATTTTATTAATATTCTGTGTATTTATTTTGATACGATTTTACATTATTCTATTTGTGTTTTGTATATATTTTTTTATACAAATTTACGTTATTATAAGTGTATTTTTTTATGTATTTTAATTCAAATTTACATTATTTTATGTGTATTTTGTATATGTATTTCCATACAAATTTACCTAATTTATGTGTATTTTGTATATTTATTTTCATACAAATTTAGGTTATTTTATGTGTATTTTGAATATCTATTAAATATATATACAAAATACATATGAAATTATGTAAATACGTATAAAAATATATATACAATATGCATATCAAATAATGTAAATTCGTGTCAAAATAAATAAACAAAATATCATGAAAAGAATGTGTATTTGTATGAAAATAGATAATAGATAATAAATTTGTATAAAATATATATGCAAGATACACATTAAATAATGTAAATATGTATAAAAAAGGGTATACAAAAAACAAATAGAATAATGTAAAATCGTATCAAAATAAATACACTGAATATTAATAAAATAATGTAAATTTGTATGAAAATAAAGATGCAAAATTCCCTTAAAATATTGCATTTCTTATAAAAATATATATACCAAAATACACATAAAACCTTTAAATATGTATTGAAATAAATATACAAAATGCACATACAATAAGGTAAATTTGTATTGAAAGAGATATGCAAAAATATATAATTATAAAACAATGTAAATTTGTTTCAAAATATATATACGATTACAAATAAAAAAACGTAGATTTCTATAAAAATATATATACAAAATACACATAAAATTAAGTAAATACGTATAAAAAAATGTATACAAAATACACATAAAATAATGTAAATTCGAATTAAAATAAATAAACAAAATACCAATAAAAGAAAGTGTATTTGGATAAATATAAATATACAAAATACACATACAAAATAAACATAAAATAAGGTAGATTTGTAATAAAATATATGTACAAAATACACATAAAATAATGTAAATTTATATGAAAATATATATACAAATACACATAAAATACCATGAATTTGTATAAAAATATATATTCAAAATAAATATTAAATAATGTAAAAGCGTATAAAAATATATATACAAAGTACATATAAAATAATGTAAATTCGTATCAATATAAATCAACAAAACACCAATAAAATAATATATATTTGAATGAAAATAAATCTACAAAATATACATAACATAACTAAAATTTGTATTAAAATATATACAAAAATACATAAAAATAATTTGAGTTTGTATGAAAATAGATATACAAAATACACATAAAACTAGGTATATATTTTTTAAAATGTATATACAAAATAGCCATAAAATATTGTAATTTTGTGTCAAAATATATAAACAAATACACATAAAATAACGTAAATTTGTATGAAAAATATATACAAAATACACATAGAATAATGTCAATTCGTATCAAAATGAATGAGCAGAATATCAATAAGATAATGTAAATTTCTATGAAAATAAAGATGCAAAATACCCAAAAAATAAAGCATATGTTTATAAAAATACAGATACAAAAATACACATCGAATAATTAAATTTGTATTAAACTTAATATACAAAATGCGTATATAATAATGTAAATTTGTATTGAAAAAATATGCAACATACACGTTTACTCATACAAATTTATATTATTTTATTGGTATTTTGTTTATTTATTTTGATACGAATTACATGATTATATGTGTATTTTGTACATATTTTTTTATACGTATTTACATTATTTAATGTGTATTTTGTTTATATATTTTCATACAAATTTACGTTATTATATGTGTATTTGTATAAATATTTTGATACAAATATACTTTATTTCATATATTTTGTATATATATTTCAATTCAAATTTAGCTTATTTTGTGTGTATTTTGTATATATTTTCATACAAATTTAATTACTTCTGTGTATTTTTGTATATAGTTTTATATAAATTTGCGTTATTTTATGTGTATTTTGTATATATATATTTATACAAATACACATTCTTTTATTGGTATTTTGTTTATTTATTTTGATACGAATTAACATTATTTTATGTGTATTTTGTATACATTTTTTTATACGTATTTACTTCATTTTATGTGTATTTTGTATATATTTTTATAGAAATCTACGTTATTTTATGTGTATTCGTATATATATTTTGAAACAAATTTACATTGTTTTATATGTATTTTGCATATCTATTTCAATACAAATTTACCTTATTGTATGTGTTTTTTGTATATTTATTTTAATACAAATTTAATTTTTATGTGTATTTTGGTATATATATTTTTATAAATAAAAAAAATGCGTTATTTTATGGGTATTTTGCTTCTTTATTTTCATACAAATTTACATTATTTTATTAATATTCTGTGTATTTATTTTGATACGATTTTACATTATTCTATTTGTGTTTTGTACATATTTTTTTTATACAAATTTACGTTATTTTAAGTGTATTTGTTTATGTATTTTCATTCCAATTTACATTATTTTATGTGTATTTTGTGTATGTATTTCAATACAAATTAACCTAATCTTATGTGTATTTTGTATATTTCTTTTCATACAAATTTAAAATATTTTTGTGTATTTTTGTATATAGTTTGAAACAAATTTAGGTTATTTTATGTGTATTTTGTATATCTATTTTCATACAAATACACATTCTTTTATTGATATTTTGTTTATTTATTTTGACGCGAGTTTACATTATTTAATGTGTATTTTTTATATATATTTTTATACGTATTTACATAATTTCATGTGTATTTTGTATAGTTTTAAACAAATTTATATTATTTAATGTGTATTTTGTATATATATATTTATACAAATACACATTCTTTTATTGGTATTTTGTTTATTTATTTTGATACTAATTTACATTATTTTATGTGTATTTTGTATACATTTTTTATACGTATTTACTTAATTTTATGTATATTTTGTATATATATTTTTATAGAAATCTACCTTATTTCATGTGTATTCGTATATATATTTTGAAACAAATTTACATTGTTTATATGTATTTTGCATATCTATTTTTGTGTATTCTGTATTTATTTTTGTTATACATAGAATAATGTAAAATCGTATCAAAATAAGTACACAATATCAATAAAATAATTTAAATTTGTATGAAAATAAATATGCAAAATACCCATAAGACAAAGCATATTTTTTTTTAAATACATATACAAAAATACACATAGAATAATTAAATTTGTATTAAAATTAATATACAAAATGCACCTATACAATAAGGTAAATTTGTATTAAAAAAAAAACGCAAAATACAAATAAAACAGTGTAAATTTATTTCAAAATACATATACGAATATACATAAAATAACGTAGATTTCTATAGAAATATATATACAAAATGCACATGAAATTATGTAAATACGTATAAAAATATATATATAAAATACATATTAAGTAATGTAAATTCGTGTCAAAATAAATAAACAAAATATCATGAAAAGAATGTGTATTTGTATGAAAATAAATAATAGATAATAAATTTGTATGAAATATATATGCAAGATACACATTAAATAATGTAAATATGTATAAAAAAAATATATACAAAAAACAAATAGAATAATGTAAAATCGTATCAAAATAAATACACTGAATATTAATAAAATAATGTAAATTTGTATGAAAATAAAGATGCAAGATTAACATAAAATATCGCATTTCTTATAAAAATATATATACCAAAATACATATAAAATATTTAAATTTGTATTGAAATAAATATTCAAAATGCACATACAATAAGGTAAACTTCTATTGAAAGAGATATGCAAAAATACATATAAAACAATGTAAATTTGTTTCAAAATATATATACGAATACACATAAATTAACGTAGATTTATATAAAAATATATATACAAAATACACATAAAATTAGGTAAATACGTATAAAAAAATGTAAATAAAATACACATAAAATAATATAAATTCGAAACAATATAAATAAACAAAATACCAATAAAAGAATGTGTATTTGTATAAATATAAATGTACAAAATACACATACAAAATAAACATAAAATAAGGTAAATTTGTAATGAAATATATGTACAAAATACACATAAAATAATGTAAATTTATATGAAAATATATATACAAATACACATATAATACCATGAATTTGTATAAAATTATATATTCAAAATAAATATTAAATAATGTAAATGCGTATAAAAATATATATAAAAAGTACATATAAAATAATGTAAATTCGTATCAATATAAATCAACAAAATACCCATAAAATAATATATATTTGAATGAAAATAGATTTACAAAATACACATAACATAACTAAAATTTGTATTGAAATATATACAAAAATACATAAAAATTATTTGAGTTTGTATGAAAATAGATATTCAAAATACACATAAAACTAGGTAAATTTCTTTTGAAATATATATACAAAATACCCATAAAATATTGTAAATTTGTGTCAAAATATATAATCAAATACACATAATATAACGTAAATTTGTATGAAAAATATATACAAAATACACATAGAATAATGTCAAATCGTATCAAAATGAATGAGCAGAATATCAATAAAATAACGTAAATTTGTCTGAAAATAAAGATGCAAAATACCCATAAAATAAAGCATATTTTTATAAATATACATATACAAAAATACACATAGAATAATTAAATTTGTATTAAAATTAATATACAAAATGCATATACAATAAGGTAAATTTGTATTGAAAAAATATGCAAAATACACATAAAAGTGTAAATTTGTTTAAAAATCTATATACGAATACACATAATATAATGCAGATTTCTATAGAAATATATATACAAAATACACATGAAATGATGTAAATACGTATAAAAATATATATACAAAATACACATTAAATAATTTAAATTCTCGTCAAAATAGATAAACAAAATATCAATAAAAGAATGTGTATTTGTATGAAAATAGATATACAAAATACTCATAAAATAACCTAAGTTTGTATAAAACTATATACAAAAATACACAAAAATAATTTATATTTGTATGAAAATAAATATACAAAATACACATAAAATTAGGTAAATTTGTATTGAAATACATATACAAAATACATATAAGATAATAGAAGTTTGAATGAAAATATATAAACATATACACTTAAAATAACGTAAAATTGTATCAGATATATATACAAAATACTAATTAAATAATGTAAATATGTATAAAAAAATATATACAAAACACAAATAGAATAATGTAAAATCGTATCAAAATAAATACACAGAATATTAATAAAATAATGTAAATTTGTATGAAAATAAAGATGCAAAATAGCCATAAAATAACGCATTTTTTATAAAAATATATATACCAAAATACACATAAAATATTAAAATTTGTATTAAAATAAATATAAAAAATGCACATACTGTAAGGTAAATTTGTATTGAAATAGATATGCAAAATACATACAAAAAAATGTAAATTTGTTTCAAAATATTTATACGAATACATATAAAATAACGTTGATTTCTGTAAAAATATATACAAAATACACATAAAATGAAGTAAATACGTATAAAAAAATGAATACAAAATACACATAAAAATCGTATCAAAATAAATAAACAAAATACCAGTAAAAGAAAGTGTATTTGTATAAATATAAATATACAAAATACACATAAAATATCGTAAATTTGTATAAAACTATATACAAAAATACACAAAAGTTATTAAATTTGTATGAAAATATATATACAAAATACAGCTAAAATAAGCTAAATTTATATTGAAATGTACATACAAAATACATAAAATAATGTAAATCTGTATCAAAATATTTATACAAATACATATAATAACGTAGATTTGTTTAAAAAATATATAAACAAAATACACATTAAGTAATGTAAATACGTATAAAAAATATGTACAAAATGCACATATAATCATGTAATTCGTATCAAAATAAATAAACAAAATAGCAATAAAATAATGTAAATTTGTATGAGAAAACATATACAAATAACGCAAATTTCTATAAAAATATATGTACAAAAATGCACATAAAATAAAGTAAATTTGCATAAAAATATATATACAAAACACACACTAAATAATGTAATTGCGTACATAAAATAACCTAAATTTGAATAAAAGTATATACAAAAATACAAAAAAATAATTTAAATTTGTTTGAAAAGAAATATACAAAATACACATAAAATTAGGTAAATTTGTATTGAAATACATATACAAAATACACATCAAATAATGTAAATTTGAATGAAAATATATAAACAAATACACTTAAAATAATGTAAATTTGTATAAAATATATATGCAAAATACACATTAAATAATGTAAATATGCATGAAAAAATATATACAAAAAACAAATAGAATAATGTAAAATCGTATCAAAATAAATACACAGAATATCAATAAAATAATGTAGATTTATATTAAAATAAAGATGCAAAATTCCCAAAAATTATCGCATTTTTTATAAAAATATATATACCAAAATACACATAAAATATTTAAATTTGTATTGAAATAAATATACAAAATGCATATACAGTAAGGTAAATTTGTATTGAAAGAGATATTCAAAAATACATATAAAACAATGTAAATTTGTTTCAAAATATATATACGAATACACATACAATAAAGTAGATTTCTATAGAAATATATATACAAAATACATATGAAATTATGTAAATACGTATAAAAATATATATACAAAATACATATCAAATAATGTAAATTCGTGTCAAAATAAATCAACAAAATATCATGAAAAGAATGTGTATTTGTATGAAAATAGATAATAGATAATAAATTTGTATAAAATATGTATGCAAGATACACATTAAATAATGTAAATATGTATAAAAGGGTATATACAAAAAACAAATAGAATAATGTAAAATCGTATCAAAATAAATACACCGAATATTAATAAAATAATGTAAATTTGTATGAAAATAAAGATGCAAAATTCCCATAAAATAGCGCATTTCTTATAAAAATATATATACCAAAATACACATATAATATTTAAATTTGTATTGAAATAAATATACAAAATGCACATACAATAAGGTAAATTTGTATTGAAAGAGATATGCAAAAATACATATAAAACAATGTAAATTTGTTTCAAAATATATATTGATATTCTGCTCATTCATTTTGATACGAATTGACATTATTCTATGTGTATTTTGTATATATTTTTCATACAAATTTACGTTATTTCAAATGTATTTGTTTATATATTTTGACACAAATTTACAATATTTTATGGGTATTTTGTATATACATTTCAAAAGAAATTTACCTAGTTTTATATGTATTTTGTATATCTTTTTTCATTCAAACTCAAATTATTTCTATGTATTTTTGTATATATTTTAATACAAATTTTAGTTATGTTATGTGTATTTTGTAAATTTATTTTCATTCAAATATATATTATTTTATTGGTGTTTTGTTGATTTATATTGATACGAATTTACATTATTTCATATGTACTTTGTATATATATTTTTATACGCTTTTACATTATTTAATATTTATTTTGAATATATATTTTTATACAAATTCATGGTATTTTATGTGTATTTGTATATATATTTTCATATAAATTTACATTATTTTATGTGTATTTTGTACATATATTTTATTACAAATCTACCTTATTTTATGTTTATTTTGTATGTGTATTTTGTATATTTATATTTATCCAAATACACATTCTTTTATTGGTATTTTGTTTATTTATTTTAATTCGAATTTACATTATTTTATGTGTATTATTTATACATTTTTTTATACGTATTTACTTAATTTTATGTGTATTTTGTATATATATTTTTATAGAAATCTACGTTTTTTTATTTGTATTCGTATATATATTTTGAAACAAATTTACATTGTTTTATATGTATTTTTTCATATCTCTTTCAATACAAATTTACCTTATTGTATGTGCATTTTGTATATTTATTTCAATGCAAATTTAAATATTTTATGTGTATTTTGGTATATATATTTTTATAAGAAATGCGCTATTTTATGGGAATTTTGCATCTTTATTTTCATACAAATTTACATTATTTTATTAATATTCGGTGTATTTATTTTGATACGATGTTACATTATTCTATTCGTTTTTTGTAAATACTTTTTTATACATATTTACATTATTTAATGTGTATCTTGCATATATATTTTATACAAATTTATTAACTATTATCTATTTTCATACAAATACACATTCTTTTCATGATATTTTGTTTATCTATTTTGACACGAATTTACATTATTTGATATGTATTTTGAATATATATTTTTATACGTATTTACATAATTTCATATGTATTTTGTATATATATTTCTATAGAAATCTACTTTATTTTATGTGTATTCGTATATATATTTTGAAACAAATTTACATTGTTTTATATGTATTTTTGAATATCTCTTTCAATACAAATTTACCTTACTGTATATGCATTTTGTATATTTATTTCAATACAAATTTAAATATTTTATGTGTATTTTGGTAAATATATTTTTTTAAAAAATGCGATAATTTTTGGGAATTTTGCATCTTTATTTTCATACAAATTTACATTATTTTATTGATATTCTGTGTATTTATTTTGATACGATTTTACATTATTCTTTTTGTTTTTTGTATATATTTTTTTATACACATTTACATTATTTAATGTGTATCTTGCATATATATTTTATACAAATTCACGTTATTTTAAGTGTATTTGTTTATATATTTTCATTCAAATTTACGTTATTTGATGTGTATTTTGTATATGTATTTCAATACAAATTTACCTAATTTTATGTGTATTTTGTATATTTCTTTTCAAACAAATTTAAACTATTTTTGTGTATTTTTGTATATAGTTTTATACGAATTTAGTGTATTTTATGTACGCATTTACATTATTTAGTGTGTGTTTTGTATATATATTTTTATGCAAATTTACTTTATTTTATGTGCATTTTTGTACATATATTTTTATAGAAATTTGCGTTATTTGTGTATGTTTTCTCATACAAATTTACATTATTTTATTGCTATTTTGTTTATTTATTTTGATACGAATTACATGATTATATGTGTATTTTGTACATATTTTTTATACGTATTTACATTACTTAATGCGTATTTTGTTTATATATTTTTAAACAAATCTACGTTATTATATGTATTTGTATAAATATTTTGATACAGATTTACATTATTTTATGTATTTTGTATGTACATTTCAATTCAAATTTAGCTTATTTTAGCTGTATTTTGTATATATATTTTCATACAAATTTAATTACTTCTGTGTATTTTTGTATATAGTTTTATACAAATTGACGATATTTTTGTGTATTTTGTATATTTATATTTATACAAATACACATTCTTTTACTGGTATTTTGTTTATTTATTTTGATACGATTTTTATGTGTATTTTGTATTCATTTTTTTATACGTATTTACTTCATTTTATGTGTATTTTGTATATATTTTTAAAGAAATCTACGTTATTTTATGTGTATTCGTATATATATTTTGAAACAAATTTACATTGTTTTATATGTATTTTTGAATATCTCTTTCAATACAAATTTACCTTACCATATATACCAAAATACACATAAAAAAATAAAATTTGTATTAAAATAAATATATAAAAAACACATACAATAAGGTAAATTTGTATTGAAATAGATATGCAAAATACATATAAAACAATGTAAATTTGTTTCAAAATATATATACGAATACACATAAAATAACGTAGATTTCTATAAAAATATATATACAAAATACACATAAAATAACCTAAATTTGTATCAAACTATATACAAAAATACATAAAAATATTTTAAATTTGTATGAAAATAAATATACAAAATACACATAAAATTAGGTAAATTTGTATCAAACTATATACAAAAATACACAAAAATATTTTAAATTTGTATGAAAATAAATATACAAAATACACATAAAATTAGGTAAATTTGTATTGAAATACATACACAAAATACACATAAAATAATGTAAATTTGAATGAAAATACATAAACAAATACACTTAAAATAACGTAAATTTGTATAAAAAAAATATGTACAAAACACTAAGAGAATAATGTAAAATCGTATCAAAATAAATACACAGAATATTAATAAAATAATGCAAATTTGTATGAAAGTAAAGAAGCAAAATACCCATAAAATAACGCATTTTTTTTATTTATAAAAATATATGTACCAAAATACACATCAAAAAATTAAATTTGTATGAAAATAAATATACAAAAAACACATACAATAAGGTAGATTTGTATTGAAATAGATATGCAAAATACATATAAAACAATGTAAATTTGTTTCAAAATATATTTACGAATACACATAAAATAACGTAGATTTCTATAAAAATATATATACAAAATACACATAAGATGAAGTAAATACGTATAAAAAAATGTATACAAAATACACATAAAATAATGTAAATTCTTATCAAAATAAATAAACAAAATACCAATAAAAGAAAGTATATTTGTATAAATATAAATATACAAAATACACATAAAATAACGTAAATTTATATAAAACTATATACAAAAATACACAAAAGTAATTAAATTTGTATGAAAATATATACAAAATACACACAAAATAAGCTAAATTTGAATTGAGATATATATACAAAATACATGAAATAAAGTAAATTTGTATCAAAATATTTATACAAATACACATATAATAACGTAATTTTGTATGAAAATATATAAACAAAATACACATTAAATAATGTAAATACGTATAAAAAAATATGTACAAAATACACATATAATCATGTAATTCGTATCAAAATAAATAAACAAAATACCAATAAAATAATATAAATTTGTATGAGTAAACGTCTATGTTGCATATTTTTTAATACAAATTTACCTTAATATATACGCATTTTGTATATTAATTTTAATACAAATTTAATTATTCGATGTGTATTTTTGTATCTGTATTTTTATAAACATATGCTTTATTTTTTGGGCATTTTGCATCTTTATTTTCATACAAATTTACATTATTTTATTGATATTCTGCTCATTCATTTTGATACGAATTGACATTATTCTATGTGTATTTTGTATATATTTTTCATACAAATTTACGTTATTTTATGTGTATTTGTTTATATATTTTTACACAAATTTACAATATTTTATGGATATTTTGTATATACATTTTAAAAGAAATTCACCTAGTTTTATGTGTATTTTGTATATCTATTTTCATACAAACTCAAATTATTTCTATGTATTTTTGTATATATTTTAATACAAGTTTTAGTTATGTTATGTGTATTTTGTAAATTTATTTTCATTCAAATATATATTATTTTATTGGTGTTTTGTTGATTTATATTGATACGAATTTACATTATTTTATATGTACTTTGTATATATATTTTTATACGCTTTTACAATATTTAATATTTATTTTGAATATATATTTTTATACAAATTCATGGTATTTTATGTGTATTTGTATATCTATTTTCATATAAATTTACATTATCTTATGTGTATTTTGTATATATATTTTATTACAAATCTACCTTATTTTATGTTTATTTTGTATGTGTATTTTGTATATTTATATTTATCCAAATACACATTCTTTTATTGGTATTTTGTTTATTTATTTTAATTCGAATTTACATTATTTTATGTGTATTTTGTAAAGATTTTTTTATACGTATTTACTTAATTTTATGTGTATTTTGTATATATATATATATTTATTAAAATCTACGTTCTTTTATTTGTATTCGTATATATATTTTGAAACAAATTTACATTGTTTTATATGTATTTTTGCATATCTCTTTCAATACAAATTTACCTTATTGTATGTGCTTTTTGTATATTTATTTCAATGCAAATTTAAATATTTTATGTGTACATACATATACATACATATACATATACAAAAATACACATAGAATAATTAAATTTGTATTAAAATTAATATACAAAATGAATATACAATAAGGTAAATTTGTATTGAAAAAATATGCAAAATACACATAAAAGTGTAAATTTGTTTAAAAATCTATATACGAATACACATAATATAACGTAGATTTCTATAGAAATATATATACAAAATACACATGAAATGATGTAAATACGTATAAAAATATATATACAAAATACACATTAAATAATTTAAATTCTCGTCAAAATAAATAAACAAAATATCAATAAAAGAATGTGTATTTGTATGAAAATAGATAAACAAAATACTCACAAAATAACCTAAGTTTGTATAAAACTATATACAAAAATACACAAAAATAATTTAAATTTGTATAAAAATAAATATACAAAATACACATAAAATTAGGTAAATTTGTATTGAAATACATATACAAAATACACATAGAATAATGGAAATTTGAATGAAAATATATAAACATATACACTTAAAATAACGTAAATTTGTATCAAATATATATACAAAATACTAATTAAATAATGTAAATATGTATAAAAAAATATATACAAAACACAAATAGAATAATGTAAAATCGTATCAAAATAAATACACAGAATATTAATTAAATAATGTAAATTTGTATGAAAATAAAGATGCAAAATAGCCATAAAATAACGCATTTTTTATAAAAATATATATACCAAAATACACATAAAATATCAAAATTTGTATTAAAATAAATATAAAAAATGCACATACTGTAAGGTAAATTTGTATTGAAATAGATATGCAAAATACATATAAAACAATGTAAATTTGTTTCAAAATATATATACGAATACACATTAAATAACGTTTATTTCTATAAAAATATATACAAAATACACATAAAATGAAGTAAATCCGTATAAAAAAATGAATACAAAATACACATAAAAATCGTATCAAAATAAATAAACAAAATACCAGTAAAAGAATGTGTATTTGTATAAATATAAATATAAAAAATACACAAAAAATATCGTAAATTTGTATAAAACTATATACAAAAATACACATTCTTTTATTGGTATTTTGTTTATTTATTTTGTTTCGAATTTATATTATTTTATGTGTATTTTGTTTACATTTTTTTATACGTATTTACCTAATTTTATGTGTATTTTGTATATATAATTTTATAGAAATCTACGTTATTTTATGTGTATTCGTATATATATTTTGAAACAAATTTACATTGTTTTATATGTATTTTTGCATATCTCTTTCAATAGAAGTTTACCTTATTGTATGTGCATTTTGTATATTTATTTCATTACAAATTTAAATATTTTATGTGTATTTTGGTATATATATTTTTATAAGAAATGCGCTATTTGATGGGAATTTTGCATCTTTATTTTCATACAAATTTACATTATTTTATTAATATTCGGTGTATTTATTTTGATACGATTTTACATTATTCTATTTGTTTTTTGTATATATATTTTTTTATACATATTTACATTATTTAATGTGTATCTTGCATATATATTTCATACAAATTTATTATCTACTATATATTTTCATACAAATACACATTCTTTTCATGATATTTTGTTTATTTTGACACGAATTTACATTACATGTATTTTATATATATATTTTTATACGTATTTACATAATTTCATGTGTATTTTGTATATATATTTCTATAGAAATCTACGTTATTTTATGTGTATTCGTATATATATTTTGAAACAAATTTACACTGTTTTATTTGTATTTTGCGTTTTTTTTTCAATACAAATTTACCTTATTGTATGTGTGCATTTTGTATATTAATTTTAATACAAATTTAATTATTCTATGTGTATTTTTGTATATGTATTTTTTTTTTTAAATATGCTTTATCTTATGGGTATTTTGCATCTTTTTTTTCATCATAAAATAACGTAAATTTATATAAAACTATATACAAAAATACACAGAAGTAATTAAATTTGTATGAAAATATATACAAAATACACACAAAATAAGCTAAATTTGAATTGAAATATATATACAAAATACATGAAATAAAGTAAATTTGAATCTAAATATTTATACAAATACACATATAATAACGTAAATTTGTATGAAAATATATAAACAAAATACACATTAAATAATGTAAATACGTATAAAAAATATGTACAAAATACACATATAATCATGTAATTCGTATCAAAATAAATAAACAAAATACCAATAAAATAATATAAATTTGTAGGAATAAACGTGTATGTTGCATATTTTTTCAATACAAATTTACCTTATTATATACGCATTTTGTATATTAATTTTAATACAAATTTAATTATTCGATGTGTATTTTTGTATCTGTATTTTTATAAACATATGCTTTATTTTTTGGGTATTTTGCATCTTTATTTTCATACAAATTTACAGTATTTTATTGATATTATGCTCATTCATTTTGATACGAATTGACATTATTCTATGTGTATTTTGTATATATTTTTCATACAAATTAACGTTATTTTATGTGTATTTGTTTATATATTTTGACACAAATTTACAATATTTTATGGGTATTTTGTATATACATTTCAAAAGAAATTTACCTAGTTTTATGTGTATTTTGTATATCTATTTCCATTCAAACTCAAATTATTTCTATGTATTTTTGTATATATTTTAATACAAGTTTTAGTTATGTTATGTGTATTTTGTAAATTTATTTTCATTCAAATATATATTATTTTATTGGTGTTTTGTTGATTTATATTGATACGAATTTACATTATTTTATATGTACTTTGTATATATATTTTTATACGCTTTTACATTATTTAATATTTATTTTGAATATATATTTATATACAAATTCATGGTATTTTATGTGTATTTGTATATATATTTTCATATAAATTTACATTATCTTATGTGTATTTTGTATATATATTTTATTACAAATCTACCTTATTTTATGTTTATTTTGTATGTATATTTTGTATATTTATATTTATCCAAATACACATTCTTTTATTGGTATTTTGTTTATCTATTTTAATTCGAATTTACATTATTTTATGTGTATTTTGTATACATTTTTTTATACGTATTTACTTAATTTTATGTGTATTTTGTATATATATTTTTATAGAAATCTACGTTTTTTTTATTTGTATTCGTATATATATTTTGAAACAAATTTACATTGTTTTATAAGTATTTTTGCATATCTCTTTCAATACAAATTTACCTTATTGTATGTGCATTATGTATATTTATTTCAAAACAAATTTAAATATTTTATGTGTATTTTGGTATATATATTTTTATAAGAAATGCGCTATTTTATGGGAATTTTGCATCTTTATTTTCATACAAATTTACATTATTTTATTAATATTCGGTGTATTTATTTTGATACGATGTTATATTATTCTATTTGTTTTTTGTATATACTTTTTTATACATAATTACATTATTTAATGTGTATCTTGCATATATATTTTATACAAATTTATTATCTATTATCTATTTTCATACAAATACACATTCTTTTCATGATATTTTGTTTATTTATTTTGACACGAATTTACATTATTTGATATGTATTTTGTATATATATTTTTATACGTATTTACATAATTTCATATGTATTTTGTATATATATTTCTATAGAAATCTACTTTATTTTATGTGTATTCGTATATATATTTTGAAACAAATTTACATTGTTTTATATGTATTTTTGAATATCTCTTTCAATACAAATTTACCTTACTGTATTTGCATTTTGTATATTTATTTCAATACAAATTTAAATATTTTATGTGTATTTTGGTAAATATATTTTTATAAAAAATGCGATAATTTTGGGAGTTTTGCATCTTTATTTTCATACAAATTTACATTATTTTATTGATATTCTGTGTATTTAATTTGATACGATTTTACATTATTCTATTTGTTTTTGTATATATTTTTTATACATTTACATTATTTAATGTATCTTGCATATATATTTCATACAAATTTATCATCTATTATTTATTTTCATACAAATACACATTCTTTTCATGCTATTTTGTTTATTTATTTTGACCCGAATTTACATTATTTAATATATTTATATATATATATATATATATATATATATATATATATATATATATATATATATATATATATATATATATATATATATATATATATATATATATATATATATATATATATATATATTTTTTTTTTATACGCATTTACATAATTTCATGTGTATTTTGTATATATATTTCTATAGAAATCTACGTTATTTTATGTGTATTCGTATATATATTTTGAAACAAATTTACACTGTCTTATTTGTATTTTGCGTTTTTTTTTCAATACAAATTTGCCTTATTGTATGTGTGCATTTTGTATATTAATTTTAATACAAATTTAATTATTCTATGTGTATTTTTGTATATGTATTTTTTTTTTAAAATATGCTTTATCTTATGGGTATTTTGCATCTTTATTTTCATACAAATTTTAATTATTTTATTGATATTCTGTATACTTATTTTGATACGATTTTACATTATTCTATGTATAACAAAAAAAAATACAGAATACATAAATATAGATATGCAAAATACTTATAAACAATGTAAAATTGTTTGAAAATATATATACGAATACACATGAAATAAGGTAGATTTCTATAAAAATATATATACAAAATACACATAAAATTAAGTAAATACGTATAAAAAATGTATACAAAATACACATAAAATAATGTAAACTAGTATCAAAATAAAAAACGAAATGCCAATAAAAGAATGTGTATTTGTATAAATTTATATATACAAAATACACATTAAATAATATAAATTTGTTTAAAACTATACAAAATACACATGAAATGATGTAAATACGTATAAAAATATATATAAAAAATACACATTAAATAATGTAAATTCGCGTCAAAATAAATAAACAAAATATCAATAAATAATGTGTATTTGTATGAAAATAGATATACAAAATACACATAAAATAACCTAAATTTGTATCAAACTATATACAAAAATACACAAAAATATTTTAAATTTGTATGAAAATAAATATACAAAATGCACATAAAATTAGGTAAATTTGTATTGAAATACATACACAAAATACACATAAAATAATGTAAATTTGAATGAAAATACATAAACAAATACACTTAAAATAACGTAAATTTGTATAAAAAAATATGTACAAAACACAAATAGAATAATGTAAAATCGTATCAAAATAAATACACAGAATATTAATAAAATAGTGTAAATTTGTATGAAAATAAAGAAGCAAAATACCCATAAAATAACGCATTTTTTTATTTATAAAAATATATATACCAAAATACACATCAAAAAATTAAATTTGTATTAAAATAAATATGCAAAATACATATAAAACAATGTAAATTTGTTTCAAAATATATATACGAATACACATAAAATAACGTAGATTTCTATAAAAATATATATACAAAAAACAAATAAAATGAAGTAAATACGTATAAAAAAATGTATACAAAATACACATAAAATAATGTAATTTCGTATCAAAATAAATAAACAAAATACCAATAAAAGAATGTGTATTTGTATAAATATAAATATACAAAATACACATTAAACAATGTAAATACGTATAAAAAAATATGTACAAAATACACATATAATCATTTAATTCGTATCAAAATAGATAAACAAAATACCAATAAAATAGTATAAATTTGTATGAATAAACGTGTATGTTGCATATTTTTTCAATACAAATTTACCTTATTAAATACGCATTTTGTATATTAATTTTAATACAATTTTTTTTATACATATAAACAATGTAAATTTGTTTCAAAATATATATACGAATACACATGAAATAAGGTAGATTTCTATAAAAATATATATACAAAATACACATAAAATTAAGTAAATACGTATAAAAAATGTATACAAAATACACATAAAATAATGTAAATTAGTATCAAAATAAATAAACAAAATACCACTAAAAGAATGTGTATTTGTATAAATATATATATACAAAATACACGTTAAATAATATAAATTTGTTTAAAACTATACAAAATACACATGAAATGATGTAAATACGTATAAAAATATATATACAAAATACACATTAAATAATGTAAATTCGCGTCAAAATAAATAAACAGAATATCAATAAAAGATTGTGTATTTGTATGAAAATAGATATACAAAATACACATAAAATAACCTAAATTTGTATCAAACTATATACAAAAATACACAAAAATATTTTAAATTTTTATGAAAATAAATATACAAAATACACATAAAATTAGGTAAATTTGTATTGAAATACATATACAATATACACATAAAATAATGTAAATTTGAATGAAAATACATAAACAAATACATTAAAATAACGTAAATTTGTATAAAAAAAATATGAACAAAACACAAATAGAATAATGTAAAATCGTATCAAAATAAATACACAGAATATTAATAAAATAATTTAAATTTGTATGAAAATAAAGAAGCAAAATACCCATAAAATACCGCATTTTTTTTATTTATAAAAATATATTTACCAAAATACACATCAAAAAATTAAATTTGTATTAAAATAAATATACAAAAAACACATACAATAAGGTAAATTTGTATTGAAATAGATATGCAAAATACATATAAAACAATGTAAATTTGTTTCAAAGTATATATACGAATACACATAAAATAACGTAGATTTCTATAAAAATATATATATACAAAATACACATAAAATGAAGTAAATACGTATAAAAAAATGTATACAAAATACAAATAAAATAATGTAAATTCGTATCAAAATAAATAAACAAAATACCAATAAAAGAATGTGTATTTGTATAAATATAAATATACAAAATACACATAAAATAACGTAAATTTATATAAAACTATATACAAAAATACACAGAAGTAATTAAATTTGTATGAAAATATATACAAAATACACAAAAAATAAGCTAAATTTGAATTGAAATATATACACAAAATACATGAAATAAAGTAAATTTGTATCAAAATATTTATACAAATACACATATAATAACGTTAATTTGTATGAAAATATATAAACAAAATACACATTAAATAATGTAAATACGTATAAAAAAATATGTACAAAACAAATTTACATTGTTTTATGTGAATTTTGCATATTTTTTCAATACAAATTAACCTTATTGTATGTGCATTTTGTATATTAATTTTAATACAAATTTGATTAATCTATATGTATTTTTGTATATGTATTTTTATAAAAATATGCTTTATTTTATGGGTATTTTGCATCTTTATTTTCATTCAAATTTACGTTATTTTTTTGATATTCTGTGTATTTATTTTGATATGATTTTACATTTTTCTATGTGTATTTTGTATATATATTTTATATAAAATGTATTTGTTTTCATTTCATACAAATCTACATTATTTTATGTGTTTTTTATACATGTATTTAAATACAAATTTAACTAGTTATATGTGTATTTTGTATATCTATTTTGTATGTATATTTTCATAGAAATTTACTCTATTTTATGAGTTTTCGTATATATATTTTGATACAAATTTACATTATTGATGTGTATTTTGCATATCTATTTCAATACAAATTTACGTTATTATATGTGTATTTGTAGAGGTATTTTGATACAAATTTACATTATTTTATGTATTTTGTATATATATTTTTATGCAAATATGCGTTATTATATGGATATTTTGCATCTTTATTTTCATACAAATTTACATTATTTTATTGATATTCTCTTTATTTATTTTGATACGATTTAACATTATTCTATGTGTATTTTGTATATATTTTTTTATACATATTTACAATATTTAATGTTCATTTTGTATATATATTTTATCCAAATTTACATTATTTTATGTGTATTTGTTTATATATTTTCATACAAATTTACACTATTTTATGTGTTTTTTGTATATATATTTTTCTACGTTTTTAAATTATTTTATGTGTATTTTGTATATACATTTTTATAAAAAAAAATTACGTTATTTTAGTGTGTATAAGTATATATTTTGATACAAATTTTATACAAATTCATGTTATTTAATGTGTATTTGTATCAAAATTTGTATCAAAATAAATAAACAAAATTCCGATAAAAAACGTATATTTGTAGGAAAATAAATACCGAAAATACACATAAAATAACGAAAATTTGTATAAAAATATATACAAAAAAAAATAATATCAATTTGTATGAAAATAGATATACAAAATACACATATAATTAGTTAAATTTGTATTTAAATACATGTACAAAATACACGTAAAATTATGTAAATTTGTATGAAATGAAAACAAATACACATAAAATAACGTACATTTGTATAAAATATATATACTAAATACACATAGAATAATGTAAAATCGTATCAAAATAAGTACACAGAATATCAATAAAATAATTTAAATTTGTATGAAAATAAAGATGAAAAATACCCATAAAATAAAGCATATTTTTTTTAAAAATACATATACAAAAATACACATAGAATAATTAAATTTGTATTAAAATTAATATACAAAATGCATATACAATAAGGTTAATTTGTATTGAAAAAATACGCAAAATACACATAAAACAGTGTAAATTTGTTTCAGAAAATATATACGAATACACATAAAATAACGTTGATTTCTATAGGAATATATATACAAAATACACATGAGATGATGTAAATACGTATAAAAATATATATACAAAATACACATTAAATAATGTAAATTCGCGTCAAAATAAATAAACAAAATATCAATAAAAGAAAGTGTATTTGTATGAAAATAGATATACAAAATACACATAAAATAACCTAAATTTGCATCAAACTATATACAAAAATACACAAAAATATTTTAAATTTGTATGAAAATAAATATACAAAATACACATAAAATTAGGTAAATTTGTATTGAAATACATATACAATATACACATAAAATAATGTAAATTTGAATGAAAATACATAAACAAATACACTTAAAATAACGTAGATTTGTATAAAAAAATATATACAAAACACAAATAGAATAATGTAAAATCGTATCAAAATAAATACACAGAATATTAATAAAATAATGTAAATTTGTATGAAAATAAAGAGGCAAAATACCGATAAAATAACGCTTTTTTTTTATTTATAAAAATATATATACCAATATACAAAAAAATATTAAATTTGTATTAAAATAAATATATAAAAAAAACATACAATAAGGTAAATTTGTATTGAAATAGATATGCAAAATACATATAAAACAATGTAAATTTGTTTCAAAATATATATACGAATACACATAAAATAACGTAGATTTCTATAAAAATATATATACAAATTACACATAAAATGAAGTAAATACGTATAAAAAAATTTATACAAAATACACATAAAATAATGTAAATTCGTATAAAAAAAAAAATACCAATAAAAGAATGTGTATTTGTATAAATATAAATATACAAAATACACATAAAATAACGTAAATTTATATAAAACTATATACAAAAATACACAGAAGTAATTAAATTTGAATGAAAATAGATATACAAAATAAGGTAAACTCGTATCAAACTCAATAAACAAAATTCAGATAAAAGAACGTATATTTGTAGAAAAATAAATATTCAAAATACACATAAAATAACGAAAATTTGTATGAAAATATATACAAAAATAAAAAAAAATAATTTCAATTTGTATGAAAATAGATATTCAAAATACACATATAATTAGTTAAATTTGTCTTTAAATACATGTAGAAAATATACATAAAATAATGTAAATTTGTAAGAAATTAAAACAAATACACATAAAATAACGTACATTTGTATAAAATATATATATAAAAAATACACATAGAATAATGTAAAATCGTATCAAAATAAATACACAGAATATCAATAAAATAACGTAAATTTGTATGAAAATAAAGGTGCAAAATACCCATAAAATTAAGCATATTTTTATAAAAAATATATTTACAAAAATACACATTCAATAATTAAATTGGTATTAAAAGTAATATACAAAATGCACATACAATAAGGTAATTATTTTTTTTTAAATATGCAAAATACACATAAGACAATGTAAATTTCTTTCAAAATGTATATACGAATACACATAAAATAACGAAGATTTCTATAGAAATATATATACAAAATGCACTTGAGATGATGTAAATACGTATAAAAATATATATACAAAATAGACATTAAATAATGTAAATTCGTGTCAAAATAAATAAACAAAATATCAATAAAAGAATGTGTATTTGTATGAAAATACATATACAAAATACACATAAAATAACGTAAATTTGTATAAAACTATGTAAATTTGTATGAAAATATATAAACAAATACACATAAAATAACGTAAATTTGATTAAAATATATATACAAAATATACATTAAATAATGTAAATATGTATAAAAATATATATACAAAATACACAAAGAATAATGTTAAATCGTATCAAAATAAATAAAGAGAATATCAATTAAATAATGTAAATTTGTATGAAAATAAAGATGCAAAATACCCATATAATAACGCATATTTGCATAAAAAAATATATACAAAAATACACATTAAATAATTAAATTTACATTGAAATAAATATACAATAAAGTAAATTTGTATTGAAATAGATATATAAAATACACATCAATAATGTAAATTTGTATCAAAATATATATACGAATACACATAAAATAGAGTAAATTTCTATGAAAATATACATACAAAATACACATAAACTTATGTAAATAGTAAAAAATATATATACCAAATACACCTAAAATAAAGTAAATTCGTATCAAAATAAATAAACAAAATTCCGATGAAAGAACGTATAATTGTAGGAAAATAAATATACAAAATATACATAAAATAACGAAAATTTGTATAAAAATTTATACAAAAAACAAAACAAAAATAATTTCAATTTGTTTGAAAATAGATATACAAAATACACATATAATTAGTTAAATTTGTCTTTAAATACATGTACAAAATACATATAAAATAATGTAAATTTTTATGTGCATTTTTGTACATATATTTTTATAGAAACTTAAAACGTTATTTTATGTGTATTTTGTATATGTTTTCTCATACAAATTTACATTATTTAATTAGTTTTTGTTTATTTATTTTGATACGAATGACTTGATTATTTGTGTATTTTGTAAATATTTTTTTATACGTATTTACATTACTTAATGTGTATTTTGTTTATATATTTTTTAACAAATTTACGTTATTATATGTATATTTGTTAAAAATATTTTGAAACGAATTTACTTTATTTTATGTATTTTGTATATATATATTTCAATTCAAATTTAGCTTATTTTGTGTGTATTTTGTATATCTATTTTCATACAAATTTAAATACTTCTGTGTATTTTTGTATATAGTTTTATACAAATTTACTTTATTTTATGTGCATTTTGTATATTTATATTTATACAAATACACATTCTCTTATTGGTATTTTGTTTATTTATATTTATACGAATTTACATTATTTATGTGTATTTTGTATACATTTTTGATTCGTATTTACTTAATTTTATTTGTATTATATATATATATATATATATATATATATATATATATATATATATATATATATATATATATATATATATATATATATATATATATATATATATATATATATATATATATATATATATATATATATATATGTGTATATATATATTATTTTAAAAAATTTACATTGTTTTATATGTATTTTGCATATCTATTTCAATACAAATTTACCTTATTGTATGTGCATTTTGTATATTTATTTTAATACAAATTCAAATATTTTATGTGTATTTTGGTATATATAATTTTATAAAAAATGCGTTATTTTATAGGTATTTTGCATCTTAGTTTTCATACAAATGTTCATTATTTTATTAATATTCTGTGTATATATTTTGATACGATTTTATATTATACTATTTGTGTTTTGTATATATTTTTTATACATATTTTCATTATTTAATGTGTATTTTTTATATATATTTTATACAAATTAACGTTATTTTAAGTGTATTTGTTTATATAATTTCATTCAAATTTACATTATTTTAAGTGTATTTTGTATATGTATTTTATTACAAATTTACCTAATTTTATGTGTATTTTGTATATTTATTTTCATACAAATTTAAATTATTTTTGTGTTTTTTTGTATATACATATAGAGAAAATTTCTATGAAAATATATTTTCAAAATACATATAAAATTATGTAAATAAGTATAAAAATATATATATCAAATACACCTAAAATAATGAAAATTCGTATCAAAATAAATAAACAAAATTCCGATAAAAGAACGTATATTTGTAGGAAAATAAATATACAAAATACACATAAAATTACAAAAATTTGAATAAAAATATATACTAAAATACACAAAATCAATTTCGATTTGTCTGAAAATAGATATACATAATACACATATAATTAGTTAAATTTGCATTTAAATACATGTACAAAATACACATAAAATAATGTAAATTTGTATGAAATGAAAACAAATTCACATAAAATAACGTTCATTTGTATGAAATATATATACAAAATATACATAGAATAATGTAAAATCGTATCAAAATAAATACACAATATCAATAAAATTATGTAAATTTGTATGAAAATAAAGATGCAAAATACTCATAAAATAAAGCATTTTTTTATGAAAATACATATACAAAAATACACATAGAATATTTATGTTTGTATTATTTTATATGTACATATATGAAAATATATATACAAAATACACATTAAATAATGTAAATACATAGAAAAATATATATACAAAATACACAAAATAATGTAAATTCGTATCAAAATAAATAAACAAAATTTCCTCTAAAAGAATGTATATTTGTAGGAAAATATATATACAAAATACAAATAAAATAACAAAATTTTGTATAAAAATATATACAAAAATACACAAAAATAATTTAAATTTGTTTCAAAATAGATATGCAAAATGCACATGAAATTAGGCAATTTTTTATTGAAATACATATACAAAATACACATAAAATAATGTAAATTTGTATGAAACTATATAAACAAATACACATAAGATAACGTAAATTTCCATAAAATATATGTACAAAATATACATTAAATAATGTAAATATGTCTAAAAATATGTATACAAAATACACAGAATAACGTAAAATCGTATCAAAATAAATAAACAGACTATCAATAAAATAATGTAAATACATAAAAAAATTAAATTTGTATCAAAATAAATATACAAAAGGCACATTCAATAAAGAAAATTTGTATTGAAATAGATATGCGAAATACACATAAATAATGTAAATTTGTATCAAAATATATATACGAATACACATAAAATAGAGTAAATTTCTATGAAAATATATATTAAAAACACAAAAAAAACTATGTAAATTAGTATAAAAATATATATATATCAAATACACCTAAAATAATGAAAATTCGTATCAAAATCAATAAACAAAATTCCGATAAAAGAACGTACAAATTTACATTATTTTATGTGTATTTTGTACATGTATTTAAATACAAATTTAACTAATTATATGTGTATTTTGTATATCTATTTTCATACAAATTGAAATATATTTTTTTGTTTTTTGTATATATTTTTATTCAAATTTTCGTAATTTTATGTGTATTTTGTATATTTATTTTTCTACAAATATACGTTCTTTTATCGGAATTTTGTTTATTTATTTTGATTCGAATTTTTTTTTCTTTAGGTGTATTTGATATATATATTTTTATATTTATTTACATAATTTTATATGTATTTTGAATATATATTTTCATAGAAATTTACTCTATATGTATATACAAAAAAACACAAAAATAATTTAAATTTGTATGAAAATAAATATACAAAATACACATAAAATTAGGTAAATTTGTATTTAAATACTTATACAAAATACACTTAAAATAATGTAGATTTGAATGAAATTATATAAACAAATACACTTAAAATAACGTTAATTTGTATAAAATATATATAAAAATACACATTAAATAATGAAAATATGTATAAAAAAATATATACAAAACACAAATAGTATAATATAAAATCGTATCAAAATATATACACAGAATATTAATAAAATAATGTACATTTGTATGAAAACTAAGATGCAAAATACCTATAAAATAACGCATTTTTTATAAAATTATATATACCAAAATACATATAAAATATTTGAATTTGTATTAAAATAAATATACAAAATGCACATACAATAAGGTAAATTTGTATTGAAATAGATATGCAAAATACATATAAAACAATGTAAATTTGTTTCAAAATATATATACGAATACATATAAAATAACGTAGATTTCTATAAATATATATATACAAAATACAAATAAAATTAAGTAAATACGAATCAAAAATGTATACAAAATACACATAAAATAATGTAAATTCGTATAAATATAAATAAACAAAATACCAATAAGAGAATGTGTATTTGTATAAATATAAATATACAAAATGCACATAAAATAACGTAAATTTGTATAAAACTATATACAAAAATACACAGAAGTAATTAAATTTGTATGAAAATAGATATACAAAATACACACAAAATAAGCTAAATTTGAATTGAAATATATTTACAAAATACATAAAATAAAGTAAATTCGTTTCAAAATATTTTTAACAAATACACATATAATAACGTAAATTTGTAAAAAAATATATAAACAAAATACACATTAAGTAATGTAAATACGTATAAAAAAATATTTATAAAATACACAAATAATCAAGTCATTCGTATCAAAATAAATAAACAAAAAACTAATTAAATAATGTAAATTGTACAAAATACACATAAAATAACGTTTTAAGTTTCTATAAAAATATTTGTACAAAAATGCACATAAAATTAGTTTGCATAAAAAAATATATACAAAACACACATTAGATAATATAAATGAATATAAAAATATGTATACAAAATACCTATGAAATAATCTAAACTCGTATCGAGTTAAATTAAGAAAATAACAATAAAATAGTGTAATTTTGGATGAAAATATATATAGAAAACACACAAAAAATAACCTAAATACAAATACAAATATACACATTAAATAATTTAAAATTGAATGAAATAAATATGCAAAATAAACATAAAAGAATGTAAATTTGTAATAAAATATATGTAAGAATACACATGAAATAATATAAATTTGTATGAAAATATATATATAAATACACATAAAATAACATAAATTTGTATAAAATTTGTTTCAAAATATATACGAATACACACAATAAAATAACGTAAATTTTTATGAAAATGTATATATAAAATACACATAAAATAATTTAAATACGTAGAAAAATATATATACAAAATACACATAAAATAATGTAAATTCGTAAAAAATTAAATACACAAAATTCCAATAAAAGAATGTATATTTGTAGGAAAATATATATACAAAAAACAAATAAAATAACTAAAATTTGTATAAAAATATATACAAAAATACACAAAAATAAATTAAATTTGTTTGAAAATAGATATTCAAAATGCACATGAAGTTAGGCAAATTTGCATTGAAATACATATACAAAACTCACATAAAATAATGTAAATTTGTATGAAAATATATAAACAAATACATATAAAATAACGTAAATTTGGATAAAATATATATACAAAATATACATTAAATATTTTAAATATGTATAAAATATATTATATTATATATACTTTTATTGATATTTGCGTTAATTATGTGTATTTTGTATATGTTTTCTCATAGAAATTTACATTATTTTATTGGTATTTTGTCTATTTATTTTGATACGAATTACATGATTATTTCTGTATTTTGAACATTTTTTTATACGTATTTACATTATTTAATGTGTATTTTGTTTATATATTTTTATACAAATTTACGTTATTATATGTGTATTTGTATAAGTGTATAAGTATTTTGATACAAATTTACATTATTTTATGTATTTTGTATATATATTTCAATTCAAATTTAGCTTATTTTATGTGTATTTTGTATATCTATTTATTTTAATACAAAATCAAATATTTTATGTTTTTTCGTATATATATTTTTATAAAAAATGCGTTATTTTATGGGTATTTTGCATCTTAATTTTCATACAAATTTACATTATTTTATTAATATTTTCTGTATTTATTTTGATACGATTTTACATTATTTTATTTGTGTTTTGTATATATTTTTTTATACATAATTACATTATTTAACGTGTTTTTTGTATATATATTTGATACATATTTACGTTATTTTAAGTTATTTTATGTGTATTTGTTTATATATTTTGACACAAATTTACAATATTTTATGGGTATTTTGTATATATATTTCAAAAGAAATTTACCTAGTTTTATGTGTATTTTGAATATCTATTTTCATACAAACTCAAATTATTTTTATGTATTTTTGTATATACATTTCAATTCAAATTTAGTTTATTTTATCTGTCTTTTGTATATCTATTTTCATACGAATTTAATTACTTCTGTGTATTTTTGTATAGTTTTATACAAATTTACGTTATTTTATGTGTATTTTGTATATTTATATTTATACAAATACACATTGTTTTAATGGTATTTTGTTTATTTATTTTGATACGAATTTACATTATTTTATGTGTATTTTGTATACATTTTCTTATGCGTATTTACTTCATTTTATGTGTATTTTGTATATATATTTTTATAGAAATCTACGTTATTTTATGTGTATTCGTATATATATTTTGAAACAAATTTACATCGTTTTATATGTATTTTGCATATCTATTTCAATTCAGATTTACCTTATTGTATGTGTATTTTGTATATTTATTTTAATAAAAATAATTTTTTTCATTTGTATTTTGGTATATATATTTTTAAAAAAATGCGTTATTTAATGGGTATTTTGCATCTTTATTTTCATACAAATTTACATTGTTTTATTAATATTCTGTGTATTTATTTTGATACGATTTTACATTATTCTATTTGTGTTTTGTATATATTTTTTTTATACATATTTACATTATTTAATATGTATTTTGTATATTTTAAAACAAATTTACGTTATTTTATGCGCATCTGTTAAAATATTTTGATACAAATCTACAGTATTTTATGTATTTTGTATATATATTTCAATAAAATTTATTTTATTTTATGTATATTTTGTATATCTATTTTCATTCGTATCAAAATAAATAAACAAAATAGCAATAAAATAATGTAAATTTGTATGAGAAAACATATACAAATACACATAAATTAACGCAAATTTCAAAAAAAATATATGTACAAAAATGCACATAAAATAAAGTAAATTTGAATAAAAATATATATACAAAACACACATTAAATAATGTAAATTGCGTACATAAAATAACCTAAATTTGTATTAAACTATATACAAAAATACACAAAAATATTTATAATTTGAATGAAAAAAAATATACAAAATACACATACAATTAGGTAAATTTGTATTGAAATACATATACAAAATACACATAGAATAATGTAAATTTGAATGAAAATATATAACCAAATACACTTAAAATAACGTAAATTTGTATAAAATATATATGCAAGATGCACATTAAATAATGTAAATGTGTATAAAAAAATATATACAAAAAAGAAATAGAATAATGTAAAATCCTATCAATATAAATACACAGAATATCAATAAAATAATGTAAATTTGTATGAAAAGAAAGATGCAAAATTCCTATAAAATAGCGCTTTTTTTATAAAAATATATATACCAAAATACACATAAAGTATTTAAATTTGTATTGAAATAAATATACAAAATGCATATACAGTAACGTAAATATGTATTGAAAGAGATATTCAAAAATACATATAAAACAAAGTAAATTTGTTTCAAAATATATATACGAAGACACATAAAATAACGTAGATTTCTATAGAAATATATATACAAAATACACATGAAATTATGTAAATACGTATAAAAATATATATACAAAATACATATCTAGGTAAATTCGTGTCAAAATAAATAAACAAAATATAATGAAAGGATGTGTATTTGTATGAAAATAAATAATAGATAATAAATTTGTATGAAATATATATGCAAGATACACATTAAATAATGTAAATATGTATAAAAAAATAAATACAAAAAACAAATAGAATAATGTGAAATCGAATCAAAATAAATACACCGAATATTAATAAAATAATGTAAATTTGTATGAAAATAAAGATGCAAAATTCCCATCAAATAACGCATTTCTTATAAAAATATATATACCAAAATACACATAAAATATTTAAATTTGTATTGAAATAAATATACAAAATGCACATACAATAAGGTAAACTTGTATTGAAAGAGATATGCAAAAATACATATAAAAAAACAATGTAAATTTGTTTCAAAATATATATACGAATACACATAAAATAACGTAGATTTCTATAAAAATATATATACAAAATACACATAAAATTAAGTAAATACGTATAAAAATAGATATACAAAATACACATAGAATAATGTAAAATTGTTTTGAAAAAAACAGAATGTAAATAAAATAATGTAAATTTGTATGAAAATAAAAATGCAAAATACCCATAAAATAAAGCATATTTTTATAAAAATACATATACAAAAATACACATAGCATAATTAAATTTGTATTAAAATTAATATACAAAATGCATATACAATAATGTAAATTTGTATTGAAAAAATATGCAAAATACACATAAAACAGTGTAAATTTATTTCAAAATCTATATACGAATGCTCATAAATGAACGTAGATTTCTATAGAAATATATATACAAAATACACATCAAATGATGTAAACACATATAAAAAATATATATATATATATATATATATATATATATATATATATATATATATATATATATATATATATATATATATATATATATATATAAAATACACATTAAATAATGCAAATTCGCGTCAAAATAAATAAACAAAATATCAATAAAAGAATGTGTATTTGTATGAAAATAGATATACAATATACACATAGAATCACCTAAATTTGTATCAAACTATATACAAAAATACACAAAAATAATTTTAATTTTTATGAAAAAAAATATACAAAATACACATAAAATTAGGTAAATTTGTATTAAAATACATTTACAAAATACACATAAAATAATGTAAATTTGAATGAAAATATATAAACAAATACACTTAAAATAACGTAATTTTTTAAAAAAAATATATAAAAAATACACATTAAATAATGTAAATATGTATAAAAAAAAATATATACAAAACACAAATAGAATAATATAAAATCGTATCAAAATAAATACACAGAATATTAATAAAATAATGTAAATTTGTATGAAAATTAAGATGCAAAATACCCATAAAATAAAGCATTTTTATAAAAATATTCATAGCAAGACACACATAAAATATTTGAATTTGTATTAAAATAAATATACAAAATGCACATACAATAAGGTAAATTTGTATTGAAATAGATATGCAAAATACATATAAAACCATGTAAATTTTTTTCAAAAAATATATACGAATACACATAAAATAACGTAGATTTCTATGAAAATAAATATACAAAATACACATAAAATGAAGTAAATACGTATAAAAAAAGGTATACAAAATACACATAAAATAATGTAAACTCGTATCAAAATAAATAAACAAAATACTAATAAAAGAATGTGTATTGTATAAATATAAATATACAAAATACAAATAAAATAGCGTAAATTTTTATAAAACTATATGCAAAAATACACAAAAGTAATTAAATTTGTGTGAAAATATATATACAAAATACATGTGTATTTTGTATATTTATTTTCATACAAATTGAAATTATTTTTGTTTATTTTTTTATATATTTTCATATTGTATATATTTTTATATTGTTTTATGTGTATTTTGTATATTTATTTTTTCTACAAATATACGTTCTTTTATCTGAATTTTGTTTATTGAATTTGAAACGAATTTACCTTATTTTGTATATCTATTTTCATACAAATTAAAATACTTCTGTGTATTTTTGTATATAGTTTTATATAAATTTACGTTATTTTATATGTATTTTGAATATTTATATTTATACAAATACACATTCTTTTATTGGTTTTTTGTATATTTATTTTGATACGAATTTACATTATTTTATGTGTATTTTGTATACATATTTTTATACGTATTTACTTAATTTTATGTGTATTTTGTATATGTATTTTTATAGAAATCTACGTTATTTTATGTGTATTCGTATATATATTATGAAACAAATTTACATTATTTTATATGTATTTTGCATATCTATTTCAATACAAATTTACCTTATTGTATGTGCATTTTGTATATTTATTTTAATACAAGTTCAAATATTTTATATGTATTTTGGTATCAATAATTTTATAAAAAATGCGTTATTTTATAGGTATTTTGCATCTAAATTTTCATTTTAAATGTACTTTGTATATATATTTTTATACGCTCTTACATTATTTATTATTTATTTTGAATATATATTTTTATACAAATTCATGGTATTTATGTGTATTTGTATATATATTTTCATGTAAATTTACATTATTGTATGTGTATTTTGTACATATATTTTATTACAAATCTACCTTATTTTATGTGTATTTTGTATATTTATATTTATCCAAATACACATTCTTTTATTGGTATTTTTTTGTTTATTTTAATTCGAATTTACATTATTATATGTGTATTTTGTATACATTTTTTTATACGTATTTACTTAATTTTATATGTATTTTGTATATATATTTTTATAGAAATCTACGTTTTATTATTTGTAATCGTATATATATTTTGAAACAAATTTACATTGTTTTATATGTATTTTTGCATATCTCTTTCAATACAAATTTACCTTATTGTATGTGCATTTTGTATATTTATTTCAATACAAATTTAAATATTTTATGTGTTTTGGTATATATATTTTATAAGAAATGCGCTATTTTAGAATTTTGCATCTTTATTTTCATACAAATTTACATTATTTTATTAATATTCGTGTACTTATTTTTTGATACGATTTTACATTATTCTATTTGGTTTTTGTATATACTTTTTTTATACATATTTACATTATTTAATGTGTATCTTGCATATATATTTTATACAAATTTAATATCTATTATCTATTTTCATACAAATACACATTCTTTTCATGATATTTTGTTTATTTATTTTGACACGAATTTACATTATTTGATATGTATTTTGTATAAATATTTTTATACGTATTTACATAATTTCATATGTATTTTGTATATATATTTAATAGATATTCAAAATACACATAAAATAACCTAAATTTGTATCAAACTATATACAAAAATACACAAAATTTTTTTAAATTTTTATGAAAATAAATATACAAAATACACATAAAATTAGGTAAATTCGTATGGAAATACAGATACAAAATACACATAAAATAATGTAAATTTGAATGAAAATACATAAACAAATACACTTAAAATAACGTAAATTTGTATAAAAAAATATATACAAAAAACAAATAGAATAATGTAAAATCGTATCAAAATAAATACACAGAATATTAATAAAATAATGTAAATTTGTATGAAAATAAAGAGGCAAAATACCCATAAAATAACGCATTTTTTTTCATTTATAAAAATATATATACCAAAATACACATAAAATGAGATTTGTAATAAAATAAATATATAAAAAACACATACAATAAGGTAAATTTGTATTGAAATAGATATGCAAAATACATATAAAGCAATGTAAATTTGTTTCAAAATATGTATACGAATACACATAAAATAACGTAGATTTCTAAAAATATATATACAAAATACACATAAAATGAAGTAAATACGTATAAAAAAATGTATACAAAATACACATAAAATAATGTAAATTCGTATCAAAATAAATAAACAAAATACCAATAATAGAATGTGTATTTGTATAAATATAAATACACAAAATACACATAAAATAACGTAAATTGATATAAAACTATATTAAAAAATACACAGAAGTAATTAAATTTGTATGAAAATATTTACAAAATATACACAAAATAAGCTAAATTTGAATTGATATATATATACAAAATACATGAAATAAAGTAAATTTGTATCAAAATATTTATACAAATACACATATAATAACGTAAATTTGTATGAAAATATATAAACAAAATACACATTAAATAATGTAAATACGTATAAAAAAATGTGTACAAAATACACATATAATCATGTAATTCGTATCAAAATAAATAAACAAAATACCAATAAAATAATATAAATTTGTATGAGTAAACGTGTATGTTGCATATTTTTTCAATACAAATTTATCTTATTATATACGCATTTTGTATATTATTTTTAATACAAATTTAATTATTCGATGTGTATTTTTGTATCTGTATTTTTATAAACATATGCTTTATTTTTTGGGTATTTTGCATCTTTATTTTCATACAAATTTACATTATTTTATTGATATTCTGCTCACTCATTTTGATACGAATTGACATTATTCTATGTGTATTTTGTATATATTTTTCATACAAACTCAAATTATTTCTATGTATTTTTGTGTATATTTTAATACAAATTTTAGTTATGTTATGTGTATTTTGTAAATATATTTTCATTCAAATATATATTATTTTATTGGTGTTTTGTTGATTTATATTGATACGAATTTACATTATTTTATATGTACTTTGTATATATATTTTTATACGCTTTTACATTATTTAATATTTATTTTGAATATATATTTTTATGCAAATTCATGGTATTTTATGTACTTGTATATATATTTTCATATAAATTTACATTATTTTATGTGTATTTTGTACATATATTTTATTACAAATCTACCTTATTTTATGTTTATTTTGTATATGTATTTTGTATATTTATATTTATCCAAATACACATTCTTTTATTGGTATTTTGTTTATTTATTTTAAATCGAATTTACATTATTTTATGTGTATTTTGTATCCATTTTTTTATACGTATTTACTTAATTTTATGTGTATTTTGTGTAAATATTTTCATAGAAATCTACGTTTTTTTATTTGTATTCGTATATATATTTTGAAACAAATTTACATTGTTTTATATATATTTTTGCATATGTCTTTCAATACAAATTTACCTTATTGTATGTGCATTTTGTATATTTATTTCAATACAAATTTAAATATTTTATGTGTATTTTAGTATATATATTTTTATAAGAAATGCGCTATTTTATGGGAATTTTGCATCTTTATTTTCATACAAATTTACATTATTTTATTAATATTCGGTGTATTTATTTTGATACGATTTTACATTATTCTATTTGTTTTTTGTATATACTTTTTGATACATATTTACATTATTTAATGTGTATCTTGCATATATATTTCATACAAATTTATTATCTATTATCTATTTTCATACGAATACACATTCTTTTCATGATATTATGTTTATTTATTTTGACACGAATTTACATTATTTGATATGTATTTTGTATATATATTTTTATACGTATTTACATAATTTCATATGTATTTTGTATATATATTTCAATAGAAATCTACTTTATTTTATGTGTATTCGTATATATATTTTGAAACAAATTTACATTGTTTTATATGTATTTTTGAATATCTCTTTTAATACAAATTTACCTTACTGTATATGCATTTTGTATATTTATTTCAATACAAATTTAAATATTTTATGTGTATTTTGGTATATATATTTTTATAAAAAATGCGATAATTTTTGGGAATTTTGCATCTTTATTTTCATACAAATTTACATTATTTTATTGATATTCTCTGTATTTATTTTGATACGATTTTACATTATTCTATTTGTTTTTTGTATATATTTTTTTATACACATTTACATTATTTAATGTGTATCTTGCATATATAATTTATACAAATTTACGTTATTTTAAGTGTATTTGTTTATATATTTTCATTCAAATTTACATTTTTTTTAATTAGAAATTACATTCTTTTATGTGTATTTTGTATACATTTTTTTACACGTATTTACTTAATTTTATGTGTATTTTGTATATATATTTTTATAGAAATCTACGTTTTTTTATTTGTATTAGTATATATATTTTGAAACAAATTTACTTTGTTTTATATGTATTTTTGCATATCTCTTTCAATACAAATTTACCTTATTGTATGTGCATTTTGTATATTTATTTCAATGCAAATTTAAATATTTTGTGTATTTTGGTATATATATATTTTTATAAGAAATGCGCTATTTTATGGGAATTTTGAATCTTTATTTTCATACAAATTTACATTATTTTATTAATATTCGGTGTATTTATTTTGATACGATGTTACATTATTCTATTTGTTTTTTGTATATACTTTTTTATACATATTTACATTATTTAATGTGTATCTTGCATATATATTTTAAACAAATTAATTATCTATTATCTATTTTCATACAAATACACATTCTTTTCATGATATTTTGTTTATTTATTTTGACACGAATTTACATTATTTGATATGTATTTTGTATATATATTTTTATACGTATTTACATAATTTCATATGTATTTTGTATATATATATTTCTATAGAAATCTACTTTATTTTATGTGTATTCATATATATATTTTGAAACAAATTTACATTGTTTTATATGTATTTTTGAATATCTCTTTCAATACAAATTTACCTTACTGTATATGCATTTTGTATATTTATTTCAATACAAATTTAAATATTTTATGTGTTTTTTGGTAAATATATTTTTATAAAAAATGCGATAATTTTTGGGAATTTTGCATCTTTATTTTCATACAAATTTACATTATTTTATTGATATTCTGTGTATTTATTTTGATACGATTTTACATTATTCTATTTGTTTTTTGTATAAATATTTTTTATACACATTTACATTATTTAATGTGTATCTTGCATATATATTTTATACAAATTTACGTTATTTTAAGTGTATTTGTTTATATATTTTCATTCAAATTTACATTATTTGATGTATATTTTGTATATGTATTTCAATACAAATATACCTAATTTTATGTGTATTTTGTATATTTCTTTTCAAATAAATTTAAATTATTTTTGTGTATTTTTGTTTATAGTTTTATACAAATTTAGGTTATTTTATGTACGCATTTACATTATTTAGTGTGTGTTTTGTATATATATTTTTTTGCAAATTTACTTTATTTTATGTGTATTTTTGTACATATATTTTTTAGAAATTTGCGTTATTTGTATATGTTTTCTCATACAAATTTACATTATTTTATTGCTATTTTGTTTATTTATTTTGATACGAATTACATGATTATATGTGTATTTTGTACATATTTTTCATACGTATTTACATTACTTTATGTGTATTTTGTTTATAAATTTTTAAACAAATCTACGTTATTATATGTATTTGTATAAATATTTTGATACAGATTTACATTATTTTATGTATTTTGTATGTACATTTCAATTCAAATTTAGCTTATTTTAGCTGTATTTTGTATATATATATATATATATATATATATATATATATATATATATATATATATATATATATATATATATATATATATATATATATATATATTTTTTTTTTTTTTTTTTTTTTCATACAAATTTAATTACTTCTGTGTATTTTTGTATATAGTTTTATACAAATTTACGATATTTTATGTGTATTTTGTATATTTATATTTATACAAATACACATCCTTTTACTGGTATTTAGTTTATTTATTTTGATACGATTTTTATGTAGATTTTGTATTCATTTTTTTTATACGTATTTACTTCATTTTATGTGTTTTTTGAATATTAATAAAATAATGTAAATTTGTATGAAAATAAAGAGGCAAAATACCCATAAAATAACGCATTTTTTTTTATTTATAAAAATATATATACCAAAATACACATAAATTTTTTTAATTTGAATTAAAATAAATATATAAAAAACACATACAATAAGGAAAATTTGTATTGAAATAGATATGCAAAATACATATAAAACAATGTAAATTTGTTTCAAAATATATATACGAATACACATAAGATAACGTGGATTTCTATAAAAAAATATATATATATATATAATACAAATAAAATGAAGTAAATACGTATAAAAAAATGTATACAATATACACGTAAAATAATGTAAATTCGTATCAAAATAAATATACAAAATACCAATAAAAGAATGTGCATTTGTATAAATATAAATATACAAAATACACATAAAATAACGTAAATTTATATAAAACTATATACAAAAATACACAGAAATATTTTAATTTGTATGAAAATAGATACACAAAATAAGGTAAATTCGTTTCAAATTCAAAAAACAAAATTCAGATAAAAGAACGTATATTTGTAGAAAAAATTTATATAAAAAATACACATAAAATAACGAAAATTTGAATGAAAATATATAAAAAAATAAACAAAAATAGTTTCAATTTGTATGAAAATAAATATACAAATTACAGATGTATTTTGTATATCTATTTTCACACAAATTTAACTACTTTCGTGTATTTTTGCATATAGTTTTATACAAATTTACGTTATTTTATTTGTATTTTGTATATTTATATTTATACAATAAACATTCTTTTATTAGTATTTTGTTTATTTATTTTGATACGAGTTTACATTATTTTATGTGTATTTTGTATACCTTTTTTATACGTATTTACTTCATTTTATGTGTATTTTGTATATTTATTTTCATAGAAATCTACGTTATTTTATGTGTATTCGTATATATATTTTGAAAAAAATTTACATGGTTTTATATGTATTTTGCATATCTATTTCAATACAAATTTACCTTATTGTATGTGCATTTTGTATATTTATTTTAATACAAATTCAAATATTTTATGTGTGTCTTGGTATAAATATTTTTATAAAAAATGCGTTATTTTATGGGTATTTTGCATCTTAATTTTCATACAAATTTACATTATTTTATTAATATTCTGTGTATTTATTTTGATACGATTTTATATTATTCTATTTGTGTTTTGTATATATTTTTTATACATATTTACATTATTTAATGTGTAATTTTTATATATATTTTATACAAATTTACGTTATTTTAAGTGTATTTGTTTATATATTTTCATTCAAATTTACATTATTTTATGTGTATTTTGTAAATGTATTTCAATACAAATTTACCTAATTTTATGTGTATTTTGTATATTTATTTTCATACAATTTAAAATTATTTTTGTGTATTTTTGTATATAGTCTTTTACAAATTTAGGTGATTTTATGTGTATATTGCATATCTATTTTCATACAAATACACACTCTTTTATTGATATTTTGTTTACTTATTTTGACGCGAATTTACATTATTTAATGTGTATATTATATATATATTTTATACGTGTTAACATCATTTGATGTGTATTTTGTATATATATTTCTATAGAAATCTACGTTGATTTATGAGAATTCGTATATAGATTTTGAATTAAATTTACACTGTTTTATGTGTATTTTGCTTATTTTTTCAATACAAATTTACCTTATTGTATATGCATTTTCTATATTAATTTTAATACAAATTTAATTATGCTATGTGTATATTTGTATATGTATTTTTTATAAAAATGTGCTTTATTTTATGGGTATTTTGCATTTTTATTTTCATACAAATTTACATTATTTTATTTATATTCTGTTTATTTTTTTTAAACAATTTTACATTTTTCTATGTGTATTTTGTATATCTATTTTTATACGTATTTACTTAATTTTATGTGTACTTTGTATATATATTTTTATAGAAATCTACGTTATTTTTTGTGTATTCGTATATATATTTTGAAACAAATTTACATTGTTTTATATGTATTTTTGCATATCACTTTCAATACAAGTTTACCTTATTGTATGTGCATTTTGTATATTTATTTCAATACAAATTTAAATATTTTATGTGTATTTTGGTATATATATTTTTATAAGAACTGCGCTATTTGATGCGAATTTTGCATCTTTATTTTCATACAAATTTAAATTATTTTATTAATATTCGGTGTATTTATTTTGATACGATTTCACATTATTCTATTTGTTTTTTTTATATATTTTTTTTATACATATTTATATTATTTAATGTGTATCTTGCATATATATTTCATACAAATTTATTATCTATTATTTATTTTCATACAAATACACATTCTTTTCAAGATATTTTGTTTATTTATTTTGACACGAATGTACCAAGATATGTATTTTGTATATATATTTTTATACGTATTTACATAATTTCATGTGTATTTTGTATATATATTTCTATAGAAATCTACGTTATTTTATGTGTATTAGTATATATATTTTGAAACAAATTTACTTTGTTTTATATGTATTTTTGAATATCTCTTTCAATACATATTTACCTTACTGTATATGCATTTTGTATATTTATTTCAATACAAATTTAAATATTTTATGTTTATTTTGGTATATATATTTTTATAAAAAATGCGTTATTTTATGGGAATTTTGCATCTTTCTTTTCATACAAATTTACATTATTTTATTGATATTCTGTGTATTTATATTGATAGGATTTTACATTATTCTATTTCTTTTTATTATATATTTTTTTTATACACATTTACATTATTTAATGTGTATCTTGCATATATATTTTATATAAATTTCCGTTATTTTAAGTGAATTTGTTTATATATTTTCATTCAAATTTATATTATTCTATGTGTATTTTGTATATGTATTTCAACACAAATTTACCTAGTTTTATGTGTATTTTGTATATTTCTTTTCATACAAATTTTAAATATTTTTGTGTATTTTTGTATATAGTTTTATACAAATTTAGGTTATTTTATGTACGCATTTACATTATTTAATGTGTGTTTTGTATATATATTTTTATGCAAATTTACTTTATTTTATGTGCATTTTTGTACATATATTTTTTTAGAAATTTGCGTTAATTTATGTGTATTTGTATATGCTTTCTCATACAAATTTACATTATTTTATTGCTATTTTGTTTATTTATTTTGATACGAATGAAAATAGATATACAAAATATACATAAATAAACTAAATTTGTATTGAAATATATATACAAAATACATAAAATAATGTAAATTTGTATCAAAATATTTGAACAGATGCGCATAAAATAACGTAAATTTGTTTTAAAATATACAAAATACACATTAAGTAATGTAAATATGTATAAAAAAATATATACAAAACACAAATAGAATAATGTAAAATCGTATCAAAATAAATACACAGAATATTAATAAAACAATGTAAATTTGTATGAAAATAAAGATGCAAAATACCCATTAAATAACGCATTTTTTTTTTGATATATATACCAAAATACACATGAAAAAATTTATTTGTATTAAAATAAATATACAAAATACACAGACAATAAGGTAAATCTGTATTGAAATAGATATGCAAAATACATATAAAACAATGTAAATTTGTTTCAAAATATATATACGAATACACATAAAATAACGTAGATTTGTATAAAAATATATATACAAAATACACATAAAATGAAGTAAATACGTATAAGAAAATGTATACAAAATACACATAAAATAATGTAAATTCGTATCAAAATACATAAACAAAATACCAATAAAAGAATGTGTATTTGTGTAAATATAAATATACAAAATACACATAAAATAGCGTAAATTTGTATAAAACTATACAAAACTACACAGAAGTAATTAAATTCGTATGAAAATAGATATACAAAATACAGATAAAATAAACTAAATTTGAATTGAAATGTATATAGGCTACAAAATACAATATTTTATGTGTATATTTGTATTTGTATTTAGGTTATTTTATGTGTGTTTTGTATATATATTTTCATCCAAAATTACATTATTTTATTGGTATTTTCTTAATTTAACTCGATACGAGTTTAGATTATTTCATAGGTATTTTCTATACATATTTTTATACTCATTTACATTATCTAATGTGTGTTTTGTATATATATTTTTATGCAAATTTATTTTATGTTTATTTTTGTACATATATTTTTATAGAAATTTGCGTTATTTTATGTATATAGTTTTATATAAATTTACGTTATTTTATGTGCATTTTGTATATTTATATTTATACAAATACACATTCTTTTATTGGTATATTGTTTATTTACATTTATACGAATTTACATTATTTTATGTATATTTTGTATACATTTTTTATACGTATTTACTTAATTTTATGTGTATTTTGTATATGTATTTTTATAGAAATCTACGTTATTTTATATGTATTCGTATAAATATTTTGAAACAAATTTACATTATTTTATATGTATTTTGCATATCTATTTCAATACAAATTTACCTTATTGTATGTGCATTTTGTATATTTATTTTAATACAAATTGAAATATTTTATGTGTATTTTGGTATCCATAATTTTATAAATAAAGCGTTATTTTATAGGTATTTTGCATCTTAATTTTCATACAAATTTACATTATTTTATTAATATTATGTGTATTTTGCATATCTATTTTCAAACAAATTTAAATTATTTTTGAGTATTTTTGTATATATTTTTATACAAATTTTAGTTATTTTATTTGTTTTTTGTATATATATTCTCCTACAAATATACATTCTTTTATTGGAATTTTGTGTATTTATTTTTTTACGAATTTACATTATTTTATGTGTATTTTGTATATATATTTTTCTACGTATTTAAATTATTTTATGTGTATTTTATATATACATTTTCATAAAAATTTACGTTATTTTATTGTGTGTATTCGTATATATTTTGAAGCAAATTTTATACAAATTTATGTTATTTTATGTGTATTTGTATATATATTTTCATACAAATATATATTATTTTATGTGTCTTCTTACATATATTTTATTACAAATTTACCTTATTTTATGTTTATTTTGTATATTTATTTCATTCAATTTTAAATTATTTAATGTGTATATTTGTATTTGTATTTAGGTTATTTTAGGTGTGTTTTCTATATATATTTTCATCAAAAATTATATTATATTATTGTTATTTTCTTAATTTAACTCGATACGAATTTAGATTATTTCATAGGTATTTTGTATACATATTTTTATACTCATTTACATTATCTAATGTGTGTTTTGTATATATTTTTTTATGCAAACTAATTTTATGTGCATTTTTGTACATATATTTTTATAGAAACTTAAAACGTTATTTTATGTGTATTTTGTATATGTTTTCTCATACAAATGTACATTATTTAATTATTTTTTTGTTTATTTATTTTGATACGAATGACTTGATTATTTGTGTATTTTGTAAATATTTTTTTATACGTATTTACATTACTTAATGTGTATTTTGTTTATATATTTTTTTACAAATTTACGTTATTATATGTGTATTTGTTAAAAATATTTTGTAACGAATTTACTTTACTTTATATATTTTGTATATATATTTCAATTCAAATTTAGCTTATTTTGTGTGTATTTTGTATATCTATTTTCATACAAATTTAATTACTTCTGTGTATTTTTGTATATAGTTTTATACAAATCTACGTTATTTTATGTGCATTTTGTATATTTATATTTATACAAATACACATTCTCTTATTGGTATTTTGTTTATTTATATTTATACGAATTTATATTATTTTATGTGTATTTTGTATACATTTTTGATTCGTATTTACTTAATTTTATTTGTATTTTGTAGATATATATTTATAGAAATCTGCGTTATTTTATGTGTATTCGTATATATATTTTGAAACAAATTTACATTGTTTTATATGTATTTTGCATATCTATTTCAGTACAAATTTACCTTATTGTATGTGCATTTTGTATATTTATTTTAATACAAATTCAAATATTTTATGTGTATTTTGGTATATATAATTTTATAAAAAATGCGTTATTTTATAGGTATTTTGCATCTTAGTTTTCATACAAATGTACATTATTTTATTAATATTCTGTGTATATATTTTGATACGATTTTATATTATACCTTTTGTGTTTTGTATATATTTTTTTATACTTATTTTCATTATTTAATGTGTATTTTTATATATATTTTATACAAATTAACGTTATTTTAAGTGTATTTGTTTATATAATTTCATTCAAATTTACATTATTTTAAGTGTATTTTGTATATGTATTTAAATACAAATTTACCTAATTTTATGTGTATTTTGTATATTTATTTTCATACAAATTTAAACTATTTTTGTGTTTTTTTGTATATACATATAGAGTAAATTTCTATGAAAATATCTATTCAAAATACATATAAAATTATGTAAATAAGCATAAAAATATATATATCAGATACACCTAAAAAAATGAAAATTCGTATCAAAATAAATAAACAAAATTCCGATAAAAGGACGTATATTTGTAGGAAAATAAATATACAAAATACACATAAAATAACGAAAATTTGAATAAAAATATATACAAAAAACAAAAAAAATATATTTCAATTTGTATGAAAATAGATATACAAAATACACATATAATTAGTTAAATTTGTGTTTAAATACATGTACAAAATACACATAAAATAATGTAAATTTGTACGTTCTTTTGTCGGAATTTTGTATATTGATTTTGATACGAATTTTCATTATTTTAGGTGTATTTGATATATATATATTTTTATACTTATTTACATAATTTTATATGTATTTTTAATATATATTTTCATAGAAATTTACTCTATTTTATGTGTATTCGTATATATATTTTGATACAAATTTACATTATTTATGTGTATTTCGCATATCTATTTCAATACAAATTTTCTTTATTGTATGTGCCTTTTGTATATTTATTTTGATACAAATTTAATTATTTTATGTGTATTTTTGTATATATATTTTTAAACAAATATGTGTTATTATATGGGTATTTTGCATCTTTATTTTCATACAAATTTACATTATTTTATTGATAGTCTGTTTATTTATTTTGATACGATTTTACGTTATTCTGTGTATTTTGTATACATATTTTTAGACATATTTACATTATTTAATGTATGTTTTTTACATATATTTTATGGAAATTTACGTTATTTTATGTGTATTTGTTTATATAGTTTCATACAAATGTACATTATTTTATGTGTATTTTGTATATGTATTTCAATAAAAAATTGCCTAATTTCATGTGTATTTTGCATATCTATTTTCAAACAAATTTAAATTATTTTTGTGTATTTTTGTATATATTTTTATACAAATTTTGTTTTTTTATTTGTATTTTGTATATATATTTTCCTACAAATATACATTCTTTTAGAGGAAATTTTGTTTATTTATTTTGATACGAATTTACATTATTTTATGTGTATTTTGTATATATATTTTTCTATGTATTTACATTATTTAATGTGTATTTTGTATATATATTTTCATATATGTACATATAAAATAATACAAATTTAATTATTCTATGTGAATTTTTGTATATGTATTTTCATAAAAAAATGCTTTATTTTATGAGTATTTTGCATCTTTATTTTCATACAAATTTACATAATTTTATTGATATTGTGTATTTATTTTGATACGATTTTACATTATTCTATGTTTATTTTGTATATATATTTCATACAAATGAACGTTATTTTATGTGAATTTGTTTTCATTTCATACAAATTTACATTATTTTATGTGTATTTTGTACATGTATTTAAATGCAAATTTAACTAATTATAAGTGTATTATGTATATCTATTTTCATACAAATCGAAATTAATTTTGTGTATTTTAGTATATATTTTTATTCAAATTTTCGTAATTTTATGTGTATTTTGTATATTTATTTTCCTACAAATATACGTTCTTTTATCGGAAATTTGTTTATTTATTTTGATACGAATTTTCATTATTTTAGGTGTATTTGATATATATATTTTTATACTTATTTACATAAATTTATATGTATTTTGAATATATATTTTCATAGAAATTTACTCTATATGTATATACAAAAAAACACATAAATAATTAAAATTTGTATGAAAATAAATATACAAAATACATAAAATTAGGTAAATTTGTAATAAAATACATATACAAAATACACTTAAAATAATGTAAATTTGAATGAAATTATAAAAACAAATACACTTAAAATAATGTTAATTTGTATAAAATATATATAAAAAATACACATTAAATAATGAAAATATGTATAAAAAAATATATACAAAACACAAATAGTATAATATAAAATCGTATCAAAATATATACACAGAATATTAATAAAATAATGTACATTTGTATGAAAACTAAGATGCAAAATACCTATAAAATAACGCATTTTTTATAAAATTATATATACCAAAATACACATAAAATATTTGAATTTGTATTAAAATAAATATACAAAATGCACATACAATAAGGTAAATTTGTATTGAAATAGATATGCAAAATACATATAAAACAATGTAAATTTGTTTCAAAATATATACGAGTATACATAAAATAACGTAGATTTCTATAAATATATATATACAAAATACAAATAAAATTAAGTAATACGAATCAAAAATGTATACAAAATACACATAAAATAATGTAAATTTGTATAAATATAAATAAACAAAATACCAATAAGAGAATGTGTATTTGTATAAATATAAATATACAAAATGCACATAAAATAACGTAAATTTGTATAAAACTATATACAAAAATACAGAGAAGTATTTAAATTTGTATGAAAATAGATATACAAAATACACACAAAATAAGCTAAATTTGAATTGAAATATATATACAAAATACATAAAATAAAGTAAATTCGTTTCAAAATATTTTTAATAAATATATATATATATATAATAACGTAAATTTGTAAAAAAATATATAAACAAAATACACATTAAGTAATGTAAATACGTATAAAAAAATATTTACAAAATACACAAATAATCAAGTCATTCGTATCGAAATAAATAAACAAAAAACTAATTAAATAATGTAAATTTGTATGAGAAAACATATACAAAATACACATAAAATAACGTTTTAAGTTTCTATAAAAATATATGTACAAAAATGCACATATAAATTTACATTATTTTACATGTATTTTGTACATGTACTTAAAGACAAATTTAACTAATTATATGTGTATTTTGTATATCTATTTTCAAACAAATTGAAATTATTTTTGTTTTGTTTTGTATAAATTTTTATAATAATTTTCGTTATTTTATGTATATTTTGTATATTTATTTTCCTACAATTATACGTTCTTTCATCGGAATTTTGTTTATTTATCTTGATACGAATTTACTTTATTTTAGGTGTATTTGGTATATATATTTTTTACTATTTACATAAGTTTATGTGTATTTTGTATGTATATTTTCATAGAAATTTACTCTATTTTATGTGTATTCGTATATATATTTTCATACAAATTTACATTATTGATGTGTATTTTACATATCTATTTCAATACAAATTTACTTTATTGTATATTTATTTCAATATAAATTTAATTATTTCATATGTATTTTTGTATATATATTTTTATGCAAATATGCGTTATTATATGGGTATGTTGTATCTTTATTTTCATACAAATTTACATTATTTAATTGATATTCTCTTTATTTATTTTGATACGATTTAACATTATTCTATGTGTATTTTGTATATATATTTTTATACATATTTACATTATTTAATGTATATTTTGTATATATATTTTACTCAAATTTACGTTATTTTATGTGTATTTGTTTATATATTTTCATACAAATTTACATAGTTTTATACAAATTTACGTTATTTTATGTGTATTTTGTATATGTATTTTCATACAAATACACATTCTTTTATTGATATTTTGTTTATTTATTTTGACACGAATTTACATTATTTAATGTCTATTTTGTATATATATTTTTATACGTATTTACAGCATCTCAAGTGCATTTTGTATATATATTTCTATAGAAATCTACGTTATTTTATGTGTATTCGTATATATATTTTGAAACAAATTTACATTGTCTTATGTGTATTTTGCATATTTAAAAAAAAATAATTAACTTATTGTATGTGCATTTTGTATATTACTTTTAATACAAATTTAATTATTGAATGTGTATTTTTATGTATATATTTATATAAAAATATGCATAATTTTATGGGTATTTTGCACCTTTATTTTCATACAAATTTACGTTATTTTATTGATATTCTGTGTATTTATTTTGATACGATTTTACATTATTCTATGTGTATTTTTTATATATATTTTATACAAATGTAAGTTATTTCATGTGTATTTGTTTTAATTTCTTACAAATTTACATTATTTTATGTGTATTTTGTACATGTATTTAAAGACAAATTTAACTAATTATATGTGTATTTTGAATATCTATTTTCATACAAATTGAAATTATTTTTGTTTATTTTTGTATATATTTTCATACAAATTCTCGTTATTTTATGTGTATTTTGTATATTTATTTTTCTACAAATATACGTTCTTTTATCTGAATTTTGTTTATTGAGTTTGATACGAGTTTACCTTATTTTGTATATCTATTTTCATACAAATGTAATTACTTCTGTGTATTTTTGTATATAGTTTTATATAAATTTACGTTATTTTATGTGTATTTTGTATATTTATATTTATACAAATACACATTCTTTTATTGGTATTTTGTTTATTTATTTTGATACGAATTTATATTATTTTATGTGTATTTTGTATGCATTTTTTTATACGTATTTACTTCATTTTATGTGTATTTTGTATATATATTTTTATAGAAATCTACGTTATTTTATGTGTATTCGTATATATATTTTGAAACAAATTTACATTGTTTTATATGTATTTTGCATATCTATTTCAATACAAATTTACCTTATCGTAAGGGTTTTTTATATATTTATTATAATACAAATTTAATTTTTTTATGTGTATTTTGGTATATATATTTTTATAAATAAAAAAAATGCGTTATTTTATCGGTATTTTGCCTCTTTATTTTCATACAAATTTACATTATTTTATTAATATTCTGTGTATTTATTTTGATACGATTTTACATTATTCTATTTGTGTTTTGTATATATTTTTTTTATACAAATTTACGTTATTTTAAGAGTATTTGTTTATGTATTTTCATTCAAATTTACATTATTTTATGTGTATTTTGTATATGTATTTCAATACAAATTTACCTAATTTTATGTGTATTTTGTATTATTATTATCATACAAATTTAAAATATTTTTGTGTATTTTTGTATATAGTTTGATGCAAATTTAGGTTATTTTATGTGTATTTTGTATATCTATTTTCATACAAATACACTTTCTTTTATTGATATTTTGTTTATTTATTTTGACGCGAATTTACATTATTTAATGTGAATTTTGTAAATATATTTTTATACGTATTTACATCATCACATATGTATTTTGTATATATATTCCTATAGAAACCAACGTTATTTTATGTGTATTCGTATATATTTTCTGAAACAAATTTACCCTGTTTTATGTGTATTTTGCGTATTTTTTCGATACAAATTAACCTTATTGTATATGCATTTTGTATATTAATTTTAATACAAATTTAATTATTCTATGTGTATTTTTGTATATGTATTTAAAAAAAATTGCTTTATTTTATGGGTATTTTGCATCTTTATTTTCTTACAAATTTAAATTATTTTATTGATATTCTGTGTACTTATTTTGATATGATTTTACATTATTCTATGTGTATTTAGTATATATATTTTATACAAATGTACGTTATTTTATGTGTATTTGATTTCATTTCACACAAATTTACATAAATTTACGTGTATTTTGTACATGTATTTAAAAACAAATTTAACTAATTATATGTGTATTTTGTATATCTCTTTTCATACAAATTGATATTATTTTCTTTTTTTATATATATTTCAATACAAATTTTCGTTATTTTATGTGTATTTTCGGTATTTATTTTCCTACAAATATACGTTTTTTATCGGAATTTTGTTTATTTATTTTGATACAAATTTTGATACAAATACACATTAAATAACATGAATTTGTATAAAATTTGTATCAAAATATATACTTATACACACCATAAAATAACGTAATTCTTTTATGAAAATGTATATACGAAATACACATAAAATAATTTAAATACGTAGAAAAATATATATACAAAAAACACATAAAATAGTGTAAATTTGTATGAAAATATATAAACAAATACACATAAAATAATGTAAATTTGGATAAAATATATATACAAAATGAACATTAAATATTGTAAATATGTATAAAAAAATATATACAAAATACACATAGAATAATGTTAAATCGTATCAAAATAAATAAAGAGAATATCAATAAAATAATGTAAATTTGTATGAAAATAAAGATGCAAAATATCCATATAATAACAAATATTTGCATAAAAATATATATACAAAAATACATATAAAATAATTAAATTTGTATTAAAATAAATATACAAAATGCACATACAATAAAGTAAATTTGTATTGAAATAGATATCAATAATGTAAATTTGTATCAAAATATATATACGAATACTCATAAAATAGAGTAAATTTCTATGAAAATATACATACAAAATAGATATACAAAATACACATATAACTAGTTAAAATTTTATTTAAATACATTTACAAAAAACACATAAAATAATGTAGATTTGTATGAAATGAAAACAAATACATTTTATATAAAATATATATACAAAATACACATAGAATAATGTAAAATCGTATCAAAATAAATACACAGAATATTAATAAAATAATGTAAATTTGTATGAAAATAAAGAAGCAAAATACCCATAAAAAAACGCATTTTTTTTATTTATAAAAATATATACACCAAAATACATATCAAAAAATTTAATTTGTATAAACATATAGAGTAAATTTCTATGGTAATATATATATTCAAAATACATATAAAATTATGTAAATAAGTATAAAAATATATATATCAAATACACCTAAAAAAAATAAAATTCGTATCAAAATAAATAAACAAAATTCCGATAAAAGAACGTATATATGTAGGAAAATAAATATACAAAATACACATAAAATTACGAAAATTTGAATAAAAATATATACAAAAAAACAAAAAAATAAACTTCAATTTGTATGAAAATAGATATACAAAATACACATATAATTAGTTAAATTTGTATTTAAATACATGTACAAATTACACATAAAATAATGTAAATTTGTATGAAATGAAAACAAATTCACATAAAATAACGTGCATTTGTATAAAATAGATATACAAAATATACATAGAATAATGTAAAATCGTATCAAAATAAATACACAGAATATCAATAAAATAATGTAATTTTGTATGAAAATAAAGATGCAAAATACCCATAAAATAAAGCATATTTTTTAAAAAATACATATACAAAAATACACATAGAATAATTAAGTGTGTATTAAAATTAATATACAAAATGCACGTACAATAAGGTAAATTTGTATTGAAAAATATACAAAATGCACAAGAAAGTGTAAATTTGTTTAAAAATCTATATACGAATACACATAAAATAACGTAGATTTCTATAGAAATATATATACAAAATACACATGAAATGATGTAAATACGTATAAAAATATATATATACAAAATACACATTAAATAATTTAAATTCTTGTCAAAATAAATAAACAAAATATCAATAAAAGAATGTGTATTTGTATGAAAATAAATATACAAAATACACATAAAATTAGGTATATTTGTATTGAAATACATATACAAAATACACATAAAATAATGGAAATTTTAATGAAAATATATAAACATATACACTTAAAATAACGTAAATTTGTATCAAATATATATACAAAATACACATTAAATAATGTAAATATGTATAAAAAAAATATATACAAAACACGAATAGAATAATGTAAAATCGTATCAACAATAAATACACAGAATATTAATAAAATAATGTAAATTTGTATGAAAATAAAGATGCAAAATAGCCATAAAATAACGCATTTTTTTAAAAAAATATATATACCAAAATACACATAAAATATTAAAATTTGTATTAAAATAAATATAAAAAATGCACATACTATAAGGTAAATTTGTATTGAAATAGATATGCAAAATACATATAAAACAATGTAAATTTGTTTCAAAATATATATACGAATACACATAAAATAACGTAGATTTCTATAAAAATATATACAAAATACACATAAAATGAAGTAAATACGTATAAAAAAATGAATACAAAATATACATAAAAATCGTATCAAAATAAATAAACAAAATACCAGTAAAAGAATGTGTATTTGTACAAATATAAATATACAAAATACACATAAAATATCGTAAATTTGTATAAAACTATATACAAAAATACACAGAAGTAATTAAATTTGTATGAAAATATATATACAAAATACAGCTAAAATAAGCTAAATTTGAATTGAAATGTACATACAAAATACATAAAATAATGTAAATCTGTATCAAAATATTTACTCAAATACATATAATAACGCAGATTTGTTTAAAAATATATAAACAAAACACACATTAAGTAATGTAAATACGTATAAAAAATATGTACAAAATACACATATAATAATGTAATTCGTATCAAAATAAATAAACAAAATAGCAATAAAATAATGTAAATTTGTATGAGAAAACATATATAAATAACGCAAATTTCTATAAAAATATATGTACAAAAATGCACATAAAATAAAGTAAATTTGCAAAAAAATTTATATACAAAACACACACTAAATAATGTAAATGCGTACATAAAATAACCTAAATTTGTATAAAACTATATACAAAAATACGCAAAAATAATTTAAATTTGTTTGAAAAGAAATATACAAAATACACAAAATTAGGTAAATTTGTATTGAAATACATATACAAAATACACATCAAATAATGTAAATTTGAATGAAAATATATAAATAAATACACTTAAAATAACGTAAATTTGTATAAAATATATATGCAAGATACACATTAAATAATGTAAATGTGTATAAAAAATATATATACAAAAAACAAATAGAATAATGTAAAATCGTATCAAAGTACACAGAATATCAATAAAATAATGTAAATTTGCATGAAAATAAAGATGCAAAATTCCCAAAAATTATCGCATTTTTTATAAAAATATATTTACCAAAATACACATAAAATATTTAAATTTGTATTGAAATAAATATACAAAATGCATATACAGCAAGGTAAATTTGTATTGAAAGAGATATTCAAAAATACATATAAAACAATGTAAATTTGTTTCAAAATATATATACGAATACACATAAAATAAAGTAGATTTCTATAGACATATACAAAATACATATGAAATTATGTAAATACGTATAAAAATATATATACAAAATACATATCAAATAATGTAAATTCGTGTCAAAATAAATAAACAAAATATCATGAAAAGAATGTGTATTTGTTTGAAAATAGATAATAGATAATAAATCTGTATAAAATATATATGCAAGATACACATTAAATAATGAAAATATGTATAAAAAAGTATATACAAAAAACAAATAGAATAATGTAACATCGTATCAAAATAAATACACCGAATATTAATAAAATAATGTAAATTTGTATGAAAATAAAGATGCAAAATTCCCATAAAATAGCGCATTTCTTATAAAAATATATATACCAAAATACACATAAAATATTTAAATTTCCATTAAAATAAATATACAAAATGCACATACAATAAGGTAAATTTGTATTGAAAAGATATGGAAAAATACATATAAAACAATGTAAATTTATTTCAAAATATATATACGAATACAAAAAAAAAAAACGTATATTTCTATAAAAATATGTATACAAAATACACACAAAATTAAGTAAATACGTATAAAAAAATGTATACAAAATACACATAAAATAATGTAATTTCTAATTAAAATAAATGTATATATGAATGAAAATATATAAACAAATACACTTAAAATAACGTAGATTTGTATAAAATATATATGCAAGATACACTTTAAATAATGTAAATGTGTATAAAAAAATATATTAAAAAAACAAATAGAATAATGCAAAATTCCCAAAAATTATCGCATTTTTTATAAAAATATGTATACCAAAATACACATAAAATATTTAAATTTGTATTGAAATAAATATACAAAATGCATATACAGTAAGGTAAATTTGTATTAAAAGAAATATTCAAAAATACATATAAAACAATGTAAATTTGTTTCAAAATATATATACGACTACACATAAAATAAAGTAGATTTCTATAGAAATATATATACAAAATACATATGAAATTATGTATATACGTATAAAAATATATATACAAAATACATATCAAATAATGTAAATTCGTTTAAAAATAAATAAACAAAATATCATGAAAAGAATGTGTATTTGTATGAAAATAGATAATAGATAATAAATTTGTATAAAATATATATGCATAATACACATTAAATAATGTAAATATGTATAAAAAAGTATATACAAAAAACAAATAGAATAATGTAAAATCGTATCAAAATAAATACACCGAATATTAATAAAATAATGTAAATTTGTATGAAAATAAAGATGCAAAATTTCCATAAAATAGCGCATTTCTTATAAAAATATATATACCAAAATACACATAAAATATTTAAATTTGTATTGAAATAAATATACAAAATGCACATACAATAAGGTAAATTTGTAATGAAATAGATATGCAAAAATACATATAAAACAATGTAAATTTGTTTCAAAATATATATACAAAACACATAAAATAACGTAGATTTCTATAAAAATATATATACAAAATACACATAAAATTAGGTAAATACGTATAAAAAAATGTAAACAAAATACACATAAAATAATATAAATTCGAAACAAAATAAATAAACAAAATACCAATAAAAGAATGTGTATTTGTTCTGTGTATTTTTGTATATAGTTTTATACAAATTTACGATATTTTATGTATTTTATATATTATATTATACAAATACACATTCTTTTACTGGTATTTTGTTTATTTATTTTGATACGATTTTATGTGTATTTTGTATTCATTTTTATACGTATTTACTTCATTTTATGTGTATTTTGTATATATTTATAGAAATCAACGTTATTTTATGTGTATTCGTATATATTTTGAAACAAATTTACATTGTTTTATATGTATTTTGCATATCTATTTCAATACAAATTTACCTTACAGTATGTGCATTTTTTATATTTATTTTAATACAAATTTTGATATTTTATGTGTATTTTGGTATATATATTTTTATAAAAAATGCGTTATTTTATGGCTATTTTGCATAAATTTACATTATTTAATTAATATTCTGTGTATTTATTTTGATACGATTTTACATTATTCTATTTGTTTTGTATATATATTTTTTATACATATTTACATTATTTAATTAGTATTTTGTATATATATTTGACACAAATTTACGTTTTTTTAAGTGTATATGTTTATATATTTTCATTCAAATTTCCATTATTTTATGTGTATTTTGTATATGTATTTCAATACAAATTTACCTAATTTTATGTGTATTTTGTATATTTATTTTCTTACAAATTTAAATTATTTTTGTGTATTTTTGTATATAGTTTTATACAAACTTAGGTTATTTTATGAGTATTTTGTATATCTATTTTCATACAAATACACATTCTTTTATTGATATTTTGTTTATTTATTTTGACGAGAATTTAAATTATTTAATGTGTATTTTGTATATATATTTTTACACGTATTTACATCATTTCATGTGTATTTTGTATATATATTTTTATACGTATTTACATCATTTCATGTGTATTTTGTATATATATTTCTATAGAAATCTACGTTATAATATGTGTATTCGTATATAGATTTTTAAACAAATTTACACTTTTATGTGTGTTTTGCATATTTTTTCAATACAAATTTACCTTATTGTATATGCATTTTGTATATTAATTTTAATACAAATTTAATTATTTTATGTGTATTTTTGTATATGTATTTTTTTTTTAAATATGCTTTATTTTATGGGTATTTTGCATCTTTATTTTCATACAAATTTACGTTATTTTATTGATATTCTGCTCATTCATTTTGATACGATTTGACATTATTCTATGTGTATTTTGTATATATTTTTCATGCAAATTTACGTTATTTTATGTGCATTTGTTTATATATTTTGACACAAATTTACAATATTTTATGGGTATTTTGTATATATATTTCAAAAGAAATTTACCTAGTTTTATGTGTATTTTGAATATCTATTTTCATACAAACTCAAATTATTTATATGTATTTTTGTATATATTTCAATACAGATTTTAGTTAGGTTATGTGTATTTTGTAAATCTATTTTCATTCAAATATATATTATTTTATTGGTATTTTGTTGATTTATATTGATACGAATTTACATTATTTTATATGTACTTTTTATATATATTTTTATACGCATTTACATTATTTAATATTTATTTTGAATATATAATTTTATACAAATTCATGGTTTTTTATGTGTATTTGTATATATATTTTCATATAAATTTACATTATTTTATGTTTATTTTGTACATATATTTCATTACAAATTTACCTTATTTTATGTTTATTTTGTATGTGTATTTTGTACATTTATATTTATACACGTTTACTCATACAAATTTATATTATTTTATTGGTATTTTGTTTATTTATTTTGATACGAATTACATGATTATATGTGTATTTTGTACATATTTTTTTATACGTATTTACTTTATTTAATGTGTATTTTGTTTATATATTTTCATACAAATTTACGTTATTATATGTGTATTTGTATAAATATTTTGATACAAATTTACTTTATTTCATGTATTTTGTATATATTTCAATTCAAATTTAGCCTATTTTGTGTGTATTTTGTATATATTTTCATACAAATTTAATTACTGTGTATTTTGTATACAGTTTTATATAAATTTACGTTATTTTATGTGTATTTTGTATATTTATATTTATACAAATACACATTCTTTTATTGGTATTTTGTTTATTTATTTTGATACGAATTTACATTATTTTATGTGTATTTTGTACACATTTTTTTATACGTATTTACTTTATTTTTTGTGTATTTTGTTTATATATTTTTATAGAAATCTACGTTATTTTATGTGTATTCGTATATATATTTTGAAACAAATTTACATTGTTTTATATGTATTTTGCATATCTATTTCAATACAAATTTACCTTATTGTATGTGTTTTTTGTATATTTATTTTAATACAAATTTAATTTTTTGATGTGTATTTTGGTATATATATTTTTATAAATAAAAAAAAGCGTTATTTTATGGGTATTTTGCTTCTTTATTTTCATACACATTTACTTTATTTTATTAATATTCTGTGTATTTATTTTGATACGATTTTACATTATTCTATTTGTGTTTTGTACATATTTTTTTATACAAATTTACGTTATTTTATGTGTATTTTGTATATGTATTTTCATACAAATACACATTCTTTTATTGATATTTTGTTTATTTATTTTGACACGAATTTACATTATTTAATGTCTATTTTGTATATATATTTTTATACGTATTTACAGCATCTCAAGTGCATTTTGTATATATATTTCTATAGAAATCTACGTTATTTTATGTGTATTCGTATATATATTTTGAAACAAATTTACATTGTCTTATGTGTATTTTGCATATTTAAAAAAAATAATTAACTTATTGTATGTGCATTTTGTATATTACTTTTAATACAAATTTAATTATTGAATGTGTATTTTTGTATATATATTTTTATAAAAATATGCATAATTTTATGGGTATTTTGCACCTTTATTTTCATACAAATTTACGTAATTTTATTGATATTCTGTGTATTTATTTTGATTCGATTTTACATTATTCTATGTGTATTTTTTATATATATTTTATACAAATGTAAGTTATTTCATGTGTATTTGTTTTAATTTCTTACAAATTTACATTATTTTATGTGTATTTTGTACATGTATTTAAAGACAAATTTAACTAATTATATGTGTATTTTGAATATCTATTTTAATACAAATTGAAATTATTTTTGTTTATTTTTGTAAATATTTTCATACAAATTCTCGTTATTTTATGTGTATTTTGTATATTTATTTTTCTACAAATATACGTTCTTTTATCTGAATTTTGTTTATTGAGTTTGATACGAGTTTACCTTATTTTGTATATCTATTTTCATACAAATTTAATTACTTCTGTGTATTTTTGTATATAGTTTTATATAAATTTACGTTATTTTATGTGTATTTTGTATATTTATATTTATACAAATACACATTCTTTTATTGGTATTTTGTTTATTTATTTTGATACGAATTTATATTATTTTATGTGTATTTTTTATGCATTTTTTTATACGTATTTACTTCATTTTATGTGTATTTTGTATATATATTTTTATAGAAATCTACGTTATTTTATGTGTATTCGTATATATATTTTGAAACAAATTTACATTGTTTTATATGTATTTTGCATATCTATTTCAATACAAATTTACCTTATTGTAAGGGTTTTTTATATATTTATTATAATACAAATTTAATTTTTTTATGTGTATTTTGGTATATATATTTTTATAAATAAAAAAAATGCGTTGTTTTATCGGTATTTTGCCTCTTTATTTTCATAC